>NC_134279.1:61680556-61981919 GCF_949628215.1 Phalacrocorax aristotelis | reverse complement strand
CTAAGTAAACTGAATTGTGTCATGTAATGTGCCACTTTGCAGAAGCCTCATTTCTTAAATTCAAGTTTTACAGTTATGCTTTCTTCCTCTTATTGTTTCCTCTTCTCAATAGTTCCTTATATTGTTTGCAACAGCTGTAATTATATACATATTTGAAAAAAATGGAAAACTGGGAAAAAATATGATTTACCTTTGTACTTCAGTGATTATTTCTGTAAATAAATAAGGGATCAATTATAATAAAAATCTACAACGGGCTCCAGGAATTTTTTTTAACTTCTGATTTCTCCCTCTTTCTTCTCACTGCTTTTACTGAAATATTTATTAGGAACAAAGGTATCTTTCAACACAGGCACACAGATTCATGAAAAGTCTGTTGTTTTAGCCTCATGAATATCAGTATTATCTGCAGTTCCAAATGATGTAACATTAATCAGACTTACCTTCCTTGTATTTCTGAATTATTTTCTCAGGTTTATAAAGATGCCAAAAATAAATGAATAGTTATATTTTGTAGACAATAACTAAATTTCTGCTTTTGCCAAAGAAAATATGAGAGACCAAGGGAAAATGAAATTTTTTCAAAAGCCATTCTAAGGGGTTTCTTCTGCAGGAAAATAAAGAACAAAACCAAAAACAACAACAGATTGTTATAGTCAGATATTATAAATTATTTTAGATTATTGTATTAAATAGTTTTAAATTTCTCACTTCTCCGATATGCTATCACAGTGTTCAGGATGTCAGCAGCAGTATACATGGTGTATAGCTAAAGGGCTTATCAAATCTGCAATGATATATAAATCTCCTTTTGAAAGTTTATTTCTTTCTGAAAACAGAGAGAAGAACATATATGACTGTGACTCTGTTTTCCCCCTTTTGAGTAGTTCTTTGAAATTCAAATCCTCAATTAAAAAAAAGGAAAATTATACCAGAAAACAATTTTTGGTAAAAAAACCTAACACATTTCAAGCTAGTTAAAAAAAAATGCAGACTCCTATTTACTTCTTCCTTAAATTAGTGGAAATAAATGTTGACCATTTCCTGATCACTGAAAAGAATAAAACCATTTTCAACTTTCTGATCTCTGGTAAGCTGTAAATGCTATTCTCATATAATTGGGTTATCAAGCAACAAGCGACTAATACAGTGTGATTTATAATTCATGTTCTGCTGTCAGACTAAATGGAACAGGTTCATCCCGTCATTTGGCTGGTTCAGGAGACTGCTAAACTACAGTGCTGTCTACCATCAGGAATTTCTTCTTTCCCTTCAACAACTTTTCACTGACTAATCTTGTTGCTAATTTTTCCCAATCTAGTTTAGTATTTTAGTATTCAGCACGTGACCCATTTAGAGGGCAGGTTGAAAACTGTGATATATATTACAAGATTGTCAAACTTTTCCTTTAATACGCTTGTGCAGATAATAGGAAGAAAGAGAGTGTATTCACAGCCACTATTTTAGTTAGTTGCCTAAATTAGAGGTTTAGTCTTCCTCAATTCTCTCTACACAGTCAGTGTGGTCAACCTAGTTAAGAAGCACTATCAGGATAAAGCAAAAAAAGAAATAAAATAAAACCTATGTAAATTAGGTTATAAGGACATGCACTGTAAGCAAGGAAGGCTGTTGGATAACAGCCATGGACTGCACAGGACACCCGTGCTGGGCCAGCAGCTGGGGCACCAGGAAAGGCAAGCTCAGGTTAAGTGACCACCTGGATAATCCACCTACAGTAGTCTATTTAAGTCTTTTAGGAGAGGCAAATGCTTCTTTCTTCATTAATCACATAAAGCGTCTACAGAAAATAGGCCATTTGCTTAAAGCCAAATGAAATGTCTGAACTTGAAGGTGTGAGTATCCCAACAGAGGTACAAAGCCAAAAGGTCTCTGTTTTATTTTATATGTAACCTATATTTCTGTTTTAAACGATTTCTGCAAACTAGGAATGCTTTTAAAACTCATACAAACAGTCCCACTGAAATTAAGATGGTGGTTTTTTTCACGTAGTTATGGAAGCCAGCTACTTAATTTCTCACTCAGTATAAAGCCACACTCCTACATGCAGAATTCTAGGAATACATCAGACACATAGAGCAAAAAATTTGTTGTTAACCTTATTAAAATCTTAAATGTCTCATCAAAATATAGCAAAAACTACCAGGACTCACAGTCCAAATTCATACAGAAAAGCCTCAATATCCTTAAAATTGCTGTACAAAAAGACCTGCTAGTATTTGCCCTTTTCCTCTGGCACTATACTGACCCCTCTACTGTCCTTCTGTGTCTTAAGGTTGAGAGCACCAGTATTCCTCAGACAGGGAGGTGGTGCGAAATTGTTGTTGGGAGGAGGTACTCACAGAACTTCTTCTGAAATAAGAGAGGCACTGATCACTAGGCCACCTGCCAAGTTAAACCAGCTAAAATCATCTTGAGCCAAGGAAAGCCCTAGGTGGTCCTGAGACCCTGCAATGCCACATCAGTATAAAGCCTGTGGCCATTTATTAGTAAAGACAATATTACTGAGTATGTCACAAAGCATCACATTACTTCTGTGATCTACCTGAGTGGTGGGATCTGTTCTCTTAAAAAAAAACCAAACAAACAAACAAAAACAAAACAAAACAAAAAAAAAAACTAAACAAAAAAAAACCCACAACACTTCAGCCCCATGATTATGGGTCATCAGAATTCGTGGAGAGGGACAGGATCTTCACAAGAATAGACATCTGTGTTGACACAGGAGATTTATGAGATCAGAGTACTTTCTTTGGGGAGAAAAAAAAAACCAAATAACAACAAACCCAATGTCCTAGAAGTTCAACAAGACTTGCATAACAGATTTTTCTTGCTCTCTGGAAACCCTATTGGTTTCAATATAAGAAAATCCCCAAAGTTTTGTTAAAACCCCCCAGGCACAGTATTTTTTGTGTATTATTTGCTTGGAAGCTACTTCACAGGGGATCTGGAAGGTGTAAACAAATATTATATGTTCAGTACTTCTGGCAACCACCACCTAGTAAGGGTAACGGAAACCTCTGTAATAAACTAGAGTGTAGTCACTGATATCACTGGTGTTCTGTCAGAGTGGTATTGCTGAGCACTACCCAAAAGACTCTGTCAGTGCATAATTAATTTATTGTTTACTATATTACTTAGCAGATTTTTTGCAACATTATCCACAAATTTCCCTAAGTTATTCAAGAATCTCTAATGATATTATTTGAGTAATGCTCACTAAAAATAAAATCTCAAGCATTTGCATTTTCTTTACTTCCTTCCCTGTCCTTCATTTTGTTTTTCTGTGTTGAAATCAGTCAGCTGCATCATGTCTGGCTGCATCCTGAGACTGCAAGACTTAGCATCACAAACATAAAACCATTAATATACTAATAAGAATAAAAAAGGTCTGTTTTGGGGTGAAATTAACAGGTGACTTCTACTTATATAACAGTGGACAAATGTTATACTGGATACTATGATGCTAAAAGATGAAGGGTACATAGTATTTATAAGCCATAGTGTTCTGCTGTTCGCCATCTCTTGACAGAGAAAATGGAAGCCACAACTGCAAATTCAAAGCTGGGACAACTCAGTAATACCACTGAAATGAGATACTTCGAAGTCTAGTTCCTGAAAGAAGGAAAGGAAGGAAATTTCATTCTCTGAAAAATATCTTCTCATTCCTCCTTCCTCATCTGAGAATGCTTTAGTAGTTTTTATGATGTTGTCTACTTGTACTATAACTGCTGGCTTTGAAGTGGAAATTACTTACTTCAAACTCAGTGTATCATATTTCATACCTGTATATACAACCAGACTATAAATAAAATATTTACATATAAAGTTAAGCTCATAATTGACATGTATCCATCAGAAATACATAGTAAAGGTCCAACCAGCTTAGTAGTGACTGTATGACAACAATACAATAACACTTTGGGTCAAGGCTGGAGGAGGCTACCCTTCAGCTTAAAATTTAAGTTGGGAACAAGTGAGCTGGATGCCCATACTGGAAGAAGGAAGCTGGAATATGCTGACTCTGAATTTGCTCTTAGCTGCTTTAATGATATGCCATACACTATAGGAAGGGATGTGTTTCAAATGCCCATGATATTTTTTTTTTTTTGTATAGTGTTAACTTGAGCTCTAAGTGTCAAATTTATGTCTCACAATAAAAGTGACCTTATGAGAGATCAGCAAATCTTTAGCTTGCCCACGACGTGTCTGGTTTTTCCTGCATCATTAGCACAGCCTACATCAAGAGAAAATTTGCTGTGAGAAGAAACATTGTTTTATCACTGAACGATCAATAGTATGCTTGGCTTTTAGATCAGTTCTTCATTCCTTTTCAAAGTGACTACATTTATACATAATGCAGAATGATGACCTCTTGCTAAGCAAATGTGAGCTGTTATATCTTTCTCCAGAGTTTCTAAACAAACATTTGTGATATTGGTTATGCAGCTTTGCTTATTTACGTGATCTTGTCTGAGTAACCATACATTTCTTTTTGAGTATTGAGTATTTGCCAGGAAATGTAGATGTCTTTCTGATAAATACAGTTCTTTTAGAAATATTTCACATAATAAGAGTTATGTTACTCAAGTTGCCCTACCTATTTTTTTTAACTTCAGATAAAACAGGAATTAAAGGGCGTTTGTTTGTTTAATTTTTTTACTATTTAGTACTAAGATACACAGTTATAATCATTACATGGAGAATTTGAAAGGCACCAAACTAGAGTTTATTAAAAATACTCACACTTTTCAGTGGAAAGCTCTGCTTTAAACTATGCAAGATATTTTAAACTGTCTGCTTTCCTCTGAAAATTTAAACTTGAAAAACCAGGAGGCTAAAATCTTTTTCATTTTGAAGTACCTCTGGTTTTATTTCCCCTTTCATGAACACTGAAATGTTACATTCAGGTCTTCTTTTTTTTTTCAACAAACTAAATCATTGTTTATTCAGAGAATTTTAGCAGAATGTATTTTTATTCCTGCAATTTCATTATAATACAGGGACAAGAACCTAGTCTTTTACTGACTTGATTCAAAAAGAGTTAGCAACTCAAATCCAATATGATTTACTACTTTGTTTTCTTTAGTCCTTTGAGATTTTTCCTAGAATCATAGACTCACACAATAGTTTGGGTTGGACAGGACATTTAAAGGTCATCTGGTCCAACCCCCCCGCAGTGAGCAGGGACATTTTCAACTAGATCAGTTTGTTCAGAGTCCCATCCAACCTGACCTTGAATGTTCCTAGGGATGGAGCCTCCACAATCTCTCTGGGTAACCTGTTCCAATGTTTCACCACCCACACTGTAAAAATTTCTTCCTTAGATCTAGTCTAAATCTACCCTCTTTTAGTTTAAAACCATTACCCCTTGTTCCGTCACAAGGGGACCTACTAAAAAGTTTGCCCCCATCTTTCTTATAAGCCCCCTTTAAGTCCTGAAAGGCTGCAATAAGGTCTCCCCGGAGCCTTCTCTTCTCCAGGCTGAACAACCCCAACTCTCTCAGCCTTTCCTCACAGGAGAGGTGCTCCAGCCTCAGATCATTTTTGTGGCCCTCCTCTGGATGCACTCGAACAGGTCCATGTCCTTCTTGTGCTGAGGGCTCCACAGTTGGATGCAGCACTCCAGGTAGGATCTCACCAGGGTGGATTAGAGCAGCAGAATCACCTCCCTCGACCTGCTGGCCACGCTTCTTTTGATGTAGTCCAGGATATGGTTGGCTTTCTGGGCTGCAAGCACACATTGCCGGCTCATGTCCAGCTTTTCGTCCACCAGTACCCCCAAGTCCTTCTCCACAGGGCTACTCTCAATCCTTTCATCCCCCAGCCTGTATTGATAGTGGGAGTTGACCTGAATCAGGTGCAGGACCTTCCACTTGGGCCCATTTCTCAAGCTTGCCCAGGTCCCTCTGGATGGCATCTCATCCCTCAGGCGTGTCGATCTCACCACTCAGCTTGGTGTCATCTGCAAAGTTGCTGAGGCTGCACTTGATCCCACTGCCTATGTCATTAATGAAGATATTACACAGTACTATTCCCTATACAGACCCCTGAGGGACACCACTCGTCACCGGTTTCCATCTGGACATTGAGCCATTGACCACTTCCCTCTGGATGTTACCACCCAACCAATTCTTCATCCATCAAGCAGCCCACCCATCAAATTAATCTCTCCAGTTTAGAGAGAAGGATGTGGTGGGGGACAATGTCAAAGGCTGTACAGAAGTCCAGATAGATGACATCTGTAGTTCTTCCCTTGCCCGCTGATGTAGTCACTCCATCATAGAAGGCCACTATGTTGGTCTGGCATGACTTGCCCTTGGTGAAGCCATGCTGGCTGTCTTGAATCATGTCCCTGTCCTTTGTGTGCCTTAGCATAGCTTCTAGGAGGATCTGTTTCTTGATTACCGTATTTTAAAAAGACTTTGGTTCTTTGATTTCTCAAATAAAAAAGTTAGTACCTTAAAATCTACATCGATGTTATTTAACTCAAATAGAGACACCAGAAGTTATTATTCTGGGTGAGAACTGAAGGTCCATCTAGTTCCAGACACCATTACTGACATATTACATAAACCATCTAAAAGTTTCAGGGAAAATGAACTTTTTGGACTTGAGCCTCAGTCTGACCTTAAGCCTAAAAATACATTGTTTAGTATCATTAAATTATGCTGTCAATATTAAATCAAAATAAAAATTTGAGACTCCATAGTGCTCTTTTGACAATGACCAGTAGATGATTTTTAGAGAAAGAAGAATGAATAACAACAGTATAGAATGATCTTTCCCTGGCATACTGTCCTAACCTGTGGCAGTCAACAGAATACTAGCTTGTAAAGCCAGAAAGAATGTCTAACCTTTTTCTTTAATAACCATCAATGTTTGAGTATTCTGTAGTATCCTTTTTGAACCAATTGCAGAAATGTTATATGTATGTTTTCTATATATATAATGCAGTATATAATTTACATATGTCTATATGTACACACATGTTCATCTACAATAATTTAATGGAATACTATATAAGAATGTATTTTTACATACTTTATTATCTAATTTGCTCTGTTGTCAAAGAAATCCAAACCTGTCAATAACTTGCAGAAACTTTTGCCTGCAGAGGAAAAGATACAGAGGAGGTATTAAGGGGGAGACAGGGAGTAAAATTCCTTTCTGTCACTCATGCAGGTATGAAACTCACAATGTACTGAACTGAGAGAAAAGAAAAGACAGAAAAAGGAGGGCGGGGGAAATATTTTACAGATAGCCTGTGAGTTCTGTGTATGAAAACACAATATGAGAATGAGAACTTCCCCACACCAGTCCTCCTCATTCATCTCTCCTCCATACTAAACCATCCTAATCTACATCCTTGACGGGAAGACATTCTGAAAATTTCATCATCATTGTCACCTCTGCCTGGATTTTTTTAAATATGTACTGTACCTTTATAGAGATGTAGTGACCAGAACTCTAAATAATGCTAAAGATATCAGCAAACTTGAATTACTTCTAGAATTCCTTCTAGAATTTTAGAATTAATATGGCATATATTTCTCCAAATTCAAATAATTCTTCTTTTGGTTTTGAATAATCCTTTCTTATAACTATAGAAAACAATTTTCATCTGACTGAATTTTTGTTTCTTTTTAAAGGCTGAAGTTTTGCCAGTTTGTTATTCTGTGCTGGTGGACTAGGCTTGCTTTATCTATTCTGTAAGGAGATATTTGTTAGAAACATATTTCTATTTCAATTTGCTCATTTTGACCTTGACTGCACTTCGAAAAGTACTGCCTCTAGTCCAACAACTGTGTGTCTGCCCCATAATTCACGAAAGGACATAGTAAGCCCAAGTGTGGACATGGTCGAGAAAGTTTCATGACAAAATGATAAAATACTGCTCGCTTTGGCAGTTATACCCGTGGTGACCCAGATTATCTGTGCTGCAATTATCTGGAATGAGCTTGTCTTTTCTTGAAATGTAATACTAGGAAATCTATATATGGTATTTATATTCTTCTTGTTACAGAAAAATGTAATTGCCTTAGAGTCATTAATGTTATAATCCTCAAAATATCCAAGAGATGTTGGGAAATATTATTATATCAGACAAATAGAAAAACTCAGATGCAAAAAATGTAAACCTCTTAGAAATGTTTAGGTACACAAAAATGTAAAATAGGACAAATGGATTTGCAAGAGCACAGTGTTATGTGTAGCATGACTTTGAAAGCTGGCAGTGGCTAAGGCATAGAGCTTCTCCCTGCAGTGGAGGGAAATCACACATAGCAACAAGCACAATGAACTGAGGATCCATAAGCTTGAAGTGCCTATTTGGTTAGCAATAACCGAATTGCTGTCTGGTTTTGTTTGTTTGTTTGTTTGAAGAAGACAGGAAACAGGAGAGGAGGAGATTGCTTATATCCACTTTTTCTACAGTCACAAGAATAAGGAACTTTGGCTTTACTTCAAGTCAGCCTTGTTACTCTCCAGGACCACATTCTAGATACTAGACTATTGTGCCAATGACTGCAAGGAAGCACTGTGACCTGGACACTATCCAGATTTTGTGAGAAACATTGGATAGAAGCACAAATAGTCTCAAAATGAGAATCCAAGCTTTGGTCCTTCTTCCAAAATAGTCAAAATATTACATTTCGTAGTCACATGTCCTCCTGTCTCTCCCTATAAGATTCCCACCCTGACTGTAAAGCAGCCTAGTCTTACCATGGGGAATGAAGGCACCCTTCAATGCAACCTTCTGCCGAAGTAGCAGCAGCGTCTCCTGGGCCTTCACTGTGATGAGACAGGTGCAAACTTAAAATACCTTATGACTCTTAGTACCTAAATGCTTTTAAATCATCTTCTGCGTCTCAGATGACTATCTTGTACTTCAGGTACCTAAGTGCATTTTTGGATTTCACTACTAATATTTATTGATTTCAATGGCACTTAAATGCAATGGTCCTTTCAAAAACCCCATTCATCTTCTATCTGTATTTTTAGGAAGCTAGTGCTTTTAAAACCCATCACACAGCAAAAATCCGACCTGGATTAGCTGAATGACAGGCTGGCCAATCTAATCAATGATGTGGACTTCCTCACTAATCATGCGTCTGCTAATGTACATACAGTTAAATAATAAAATTCTGTTCCAAAAGTCTGAGTTAGTACTTTCATAGAGGTCAGTGAATCAAAAGGTCAATTGATAAAAGTAACCATTTTACAGTATATATACCATTTTCATTTACAGAGATTTTATTTCCCTTTCGATGCATATAATTTTTCCTTTCATATACTTTTTTTCTTCCTGTGGAACACTTAGACGAAATTTAGACCATAAGGAAATACAGCTAATGTCTATCCACTCAATTTTATGTGAGTACAAAGGCAGTGCTCCTTTTAGGGAAACGTATTTAAAACATTCATATTAGGATAATAACATTTTATGATGAAAAATGTATTATTTGCTATATAGATACTAATAACAACAGCAACACAGAGGATTTTTTCTGTCACAAAAATATTCTAGACCTGTTGAGGTCACACCTGAAATGTTCATCTTTCAGTTATGATAGTTTCTTTGTCCAGAAACAAAAATCACAGAAATCCCATAAAAGTGTGTTCCTATAAAGATAATACATAAAGATTTGCTTGTCAGAGAGAGATTTCAGCTATACTGCAACCCTTGCATTTCAAAAAGAAGAGCAAAGGAGAAAATATTGATCCACAAAACATACAAGAACACTATGTGCAGTATGTAATACTGAAATAATTATTTGCCATTATGTTAGCTTGCAAATAGGTTTCCATAATAAAAAATACTTAAAAGAATCAAAAGCACTTTTGCATAGTTGTAAAAATATTAATTTGGGTGGAATTTTTTCACAGAAAAAATTCTTTTACATTTTACCTTTCAAATAAGTTTGGTATTATTATTTAAACTTCATTATATTCTAATTACGCCTAATAAAAAAGGGAAATACTGCATGTCAGTGTCTTAAGATTGTTCTGTTACTCTAAGATGATATACCATGTTTA
Source organism: Phalacrocorax aristotelis (assembly GCF_949628215.1). Taxonomy (NCBI): domain Eukaryota; kingdom Metazoa; phylum Chordata; class Aves; order Suliformes; family Phalacrocoracidae; genus Phalacrocorax; species Phalacrocorax aristotelis. The sequence goes on along the minus strand of NC_134279.1, from coordinate 61,971,863 downwards.
CAGAAAGCTTAAAATATTTATTAATCCTTATTTAGTATTTTCTTGATGTTTTTTCCTTTCAAAGCTAAATGCTTAAAAGATAAGATGAAATCTTACTGGTTAGCCAAAAGGTTTGACGGAATTTCCATTATGAACCTTCTCAGAGCTGCATGATCTGAAGACAATGAATATAAGATTTAAGACTTTTTTTTCTTTATCTGGAAGGTCACCAGATTGAAGCCACTGTCAGAAAACTTAATCTGATTTTGTATTTCAATATCATTACTGTATTGGTTTTACCTTTCTGGATTTCTTAAACAGGAAACATAAATTTCTTAAGAAATAAAGAGAATATCAATACACACAATTATAAAATAGAAAAGAAACACAAAGCAAAGTAATTCAGAACAATAAGTTATAGCGCTGCTTGCATAGTGCAGTGAAGCAGCCGCTTAAATATTGCTAATTTTTTGAAAATATTTCTGTCACATGTTTTCAAGGAAATATACTGAGAGAAAATTGTAAAGAATTACTAAATTTGCCTGAATGGATTTTATTCCTGATATTTCTTATCGCAAGTTGTGTCCCATTCTGCTATTTTTAGACCACAGGTGAAACATATCTGATTTTCCTACTATCATTTACCTTTGTAGCTTGCATTACTGCACACTCCTGGAGATGTGGGTGCTCTAGCTTTACACCTACGCATGCCACACCTGTAATCTGCTAATGCTCACACCAGTGAGACAGCACCCCACCGTGCCAGTTACACATCACAAGGTGTGGGTCGCTACATGCTGTGCCCCATGCTGTCACTCAAGGAGGATTTGCAGACTCCTCACAGTGTCTAATGGAGAGGCTGCTCTGTCCAGCCAGCCTGGCCAGAGGCCACGATGCCCTGAGGAGACTGGCAGCGCCAAAGCCAGTTTACACTGTTGCTGTTTCCTCTCCCTAACTTTTGACTCTGTTAAGTCACCCTGAAATCTTGAAGTGAAATGGAAATCTTTCAGGATTCAGAATGTCAGGCATCAAAACCTCTAATAGCACTGCAACTGAAACATGATTTTCACTGCTGTTGGTGCTGTAAAAAGACAACTAAGACTTTGCTAAACACCTGCAAAAAATTAAGTATGCACACATCATTTGCGTAAAATGCTACTAATTTTGCTTTGTCGCCTTTTTGACTTTCAGCTCGTTTCCACCTTGATCCTGCATCAAATTCATGCAGCTCAGTTCTTTGGTAACTGTCCTTGCATAGTCAAGGTAGAAGGTTCAACAGCTTTCTTGTGGTCCTAATATATATATTCTAGAGATTCAGAGTTTCTGTAAGCAATTGTAGTAAAATAACTGCCAGTCACGAGAACCTCAGCCACATCGTCAAGCAAAATATTTTCTTTTTTGTACTAACTCCAGCCAGTGTATCATGATCAAACACTGAGAGGTGATTCTCCTTCTCAGGAAACTAACCAGGTACTGAAAGATGGTCACTCCTAGTGGATAAGAATTTTTCACATACTAAAACTGTAGCTATAGGAAAGACTGTTCCATAAATTTTGAACATTTGGATGGATTTGTTAAATGTTTTCCTTTTAATCAGGTACTAAATTTAGATAAAATAACATTATTTTTATCTTCTGTTTTTCAACAGAAATTCTTCTCTTCCTTTATCTTGTCTTCTTCAATTGTGTGGGTGTTCAGTATCATGATATGAAATTCCTGTACAGCTGGATACTTGCAGGGGAAATGTCAGCAGACAAGTATAATTTCTTTTAGAATTGATGCTTAATACAGTAAGTGTGTTAATATAGATATGATATACATGTATGTTATCTCATTTTTGTCCCCTCTTTTGAAAGGCATTTGTCCCTTTAAGTCAATTTAAGGTTAAAGGATGAAAATATGAAAAAGCGGAGCTGTCAGAAACTCAGACATTTATATCAGAAATAATCTTGCTCCCATATGAAAGTGGTATAAAAATGGTGGATAATCACATCCTCTGCTGTTGTCCTTTTCAGTGTAATTCGAGGTAAAAGCAGTGGGTGCTACTATAGTTCTGGTAGTTTTGTCCCTTATTTAATTTAATGTAGCCTACATCAAGCTATGTTTTGGAGGGGAGGTTTTTTATTATTTATGACATATCTCCACTACTCATGCCTTCTCCCTCATCTTCAGGCAGCAGAGCACAAGGATTCATTCTGAACATGCAGAACAGTTATGAAAGCAATTTACATGATGATTTTTCGGGTTTTTTTTGTGGTGAAGTTAATGAGTATTGGATATCCGCACGAAGTGGTGGGTACCTTTAACTTATGGTCAAAATTGAGAGCGCTATGTTGTTTTACAAAAATAGGTTGCAACCTTTCTATGTTCAGATGGTATAGTAGTGGCACTGTGGCGCTGATCAGGTGATATAATTCTTCTGTGTTTTTCTAAATATTTGCTAGATTTCTGCCTTCAGTCCAGTTAAAAAATAAAAAAAGAATCTGTAAACAAACAACTTCGCATGGATGACCATGGCTTTTTATCTATATGATAGTCTTAAATTATATTTGAAGATTAAATCAGCAGGTTTCCAAACAGCTTTTATTTGATGAGAACTTCACCCAGTAGAACAGTCTGCTTCAAAATAAGATTTGAAAAATGTTCTTTATTGATTTTCTAATATGGTTCACAAATGAAGTGAAAGGAGAGCATTTCTACTTGTAATTTCCATTGGTATTGAAAATAAAATGAGAATTTTTATTTTTTATTCCGTTTATTTCTTTTTAAATTTTCGGAGTTGCCTGAGATATTCATGACCTAACACTTTAGAGAGCATATTCAGTAGGAGGGGAAATGGTGACATTAAATAATTACTTAAGGAACCCTATTGAAGGAAACCTCACCAAGATTTTGCACAAGGTGAGGGAAAACATTTCATTTCTGTGTGTATATCTAGGTCAGCATATTTTTTGTTTGTAGTTACGGTCACAGCTAAACATAATCCAGAGAGACCAACACATCACCTAGATGTAACAATTTGGAGGAGATGTAAGACAATTCTGAATAACATTTTAAAGGATATTAAGGCAGACATCTTAAGTGGTTTATGAAGATTCATAAAGGAGAAAACGACTGAGACCTCAGTGATGACATTCACCTGAGACACATTAATTATAGATTTCTTGTCATTCAGGATTAATGTATGTCTAACCATAATATAAAAAGGGGCAGATTGAACAAAGATGGAAAAAAACGTAGTTTTATGCTGAACAAGGGCAGCATAAGAGAGACCAGAGCCTTACTGTACCTATACCAGCTGCATTGTATTTCTCTTCCTCTACAACATAACACACACTGACTTTTTTAAGGTACTGCGAGACAGAGAGTGTAGAAGAAGTCAAAGACTACTTACCCATTTCCAATAAAGAAGGCAAAAATAAAGAAGTATATGACAAAAATGTTCTTTTCCTGCTTTTACTTGCTATCTAGGTCAAGCAACTGGCATGTCAACAGTAAGTAGTACCTTATGTCTCACTTAACTAATCAGACATACACAAACCAAGCCACACTTTGGCTTATAATAAAGTAAAAGATCTGTCTAGACATTCATTCTGTCCATTTTGCATGTCCATCTTACACTCTTGCCATTTTATTTTTTCAAGGTCTGGCTTGCTGCAAGATACTTAAGTGAAGAGGAGTTAAAATATAAACAATTTTTCTCTTTGTTTTTGACATAGCCTCTTAAACTGACAAAAGCTAACCAATTTATCTGTGGTAAAAGAGCACTGTTTATAATAAATAATGATTTATGCCCACAGGTCAGAAGGACCCTTTGTCTCCCTGTACAAAATATAAAGATGACACAATGACAATTTTCTCCATGGAGCTTTTCTAAAAACATTTCTAATGGAGAACAATATATTATACATCTATAACAAAACACTAAACTGACTGCAGGTCCCCAGAAAATCTTTCTTAAAACTATGATACTCATATCACAAAATATACTACAGACACTGAAACTACCGACATTAAGTTTTTGTGCAATTAAATTAGAATAGATCAGAAGTCACTCATGAATTACCTTCTGTTCTTCTACAGTAATTCATTTAATTGGCCTCAATGATCAGCTCTGAGGTTTCTCATCTCTAGTCAATTTGTTCTGCCCAGTGCCAGAGTTTGCAGGAGATATATCAATTCTGAACACTTCTTCAGTTCGCTCCAGGTCCTCAAGTGATTACATGACTAGACGTGCATGAGGATTCAGCAAGTCACCTAAAAACATAATCCAGACAATTTTTAAAATATCACTTCTTTCAAGTTCCTAATTAGTTTCTACTTATCCAGCAAGGCATGTCTTCGTGTTTATTTCTCACCAGGTAATTTTTGGTAAAGTAATGTCCAGAGCTAAAAGAATATAGACAGCTATAATATTGGATTTAGCACCTGATATTTAATCTTGAAAGCAGTGGTTATACAGAATTAACAGCCAAAGATTTTGCAGTCAAAATATATGACAACATTACTAAAAGTATGGGTCAGTAACTGAAATCTGTCTAATCAGGTTGCAGTGCACTTGAGGTGCATACTGCATTTTTTTAAAACACTATTTAAAGCAGATCAGTAACAGGAAGAAGAAACTATCTGAAAGTGAAAGGCATACAGATTTGGATAGGGAGAGCAAGATATTAGTTCAATGTAGTAAAACTTTTTTTCCTTTACCATTATTGCGTGCATGTATGCGCATGGGTGGGTGTAGAGGTATAGGTACTATTGGGTGGGTTTTACTCAGTGCCTGTATAATTCATAAAAAGCATCAACATATTTGTTCAGAAAATCAAGCCCACCTATGTTAACCAGTTAATTGCCATTTTAAAATGTTCCCTCCCTTCCAAATTCATCTGTTTTACTATTCTGACAGAAGCATTTTAGGTTTTTTCTGAAACAGGGTTTTGAAAGTTCAGAAATGGAAACCTTCTCACACTGTTTTCAGGGAAAAGGACTTTTCTTTAACCAGAGGCCTTGCTTGCAAACCTCGGTACGAGCATTGCTACAACTGTAACACATCCACAGCTTTCTGTTAAAGCACCCTGACAGCCACCTAACCCACAATAGTATCCTACACCCATGACTGGCTCATGAAGCTTCATGAGTTGTCTCTGAAGAGTACTCTGATGGGGGAGACAGATCAGACCTGAGGTTCCCTCTTTGCAGCAAAGCTGCCCCGCAGAAGCAGGAGCAACGAGGAGGTGTCAGGAAGCTGCTGCGTACCAGTTCAGTTCTCCACCCTGTTTCCCACGTAGGCTTGTTAGCAGGAGCAGGAAGGGGAGTAGGAAGCTTTGGTGAGTGGGAGAAAAGGGAAGAAAGGTATGTCTCTTTAAAGATACACGCAGACTGTCTAACAAAAGCACAGATGGATTAACCTCTTCCCATTATATTCCTACATGACCACAGACAGGATGCAAGCAATCAAGGTTTCTGGTACGTGTCAGGGGTATCTTCCTGGTACAAGCACCAGCATGATGAAGTCTAAGTTGTAACTTGTTCCACATATTTACTTCAATAAAAATAATAAAAACAAAAAGACTTGATGCATTTGTACCTAACTGAGCAAGCTGCCATCAAACACCTCTGGAGTTGCGCGGAATTTTCTCAACACCTCTGAAAATGGAGGATTCACAACACTCTTCAGTGAGCTGTCAGCTCTTTGTAGAAACAGAACAGTAATCATTTCTTTCCTCAGCTAAGCTGTTGTATTTCAGAACTTCAGCATTTTAATTTATGCCTGAGTCGTTATCTAAAGACAAGAACAGGTAGAGCAAGAATATTCATACATATTTAAAAGGCTGGTGATATCTGGATTTAAGTTCGGTATCTATGTAGCAGGAGGATACTCTGGAAGTTCTATTTCAAACCTAGGCCTCTAAAATGTCTTGGAGATTAGCAAAGAAAAATCATTCCCTTGGGATACAAGAATCGATTTGTAATAGTTGTCAGATTATATTATATTTTATTCTAATATTTTACATCACAAAGTTCAGGTAACAAGAAAGACCCTTAAAAGTAGAAATAACTCCAGGACACCTAAATACTTGGAAAGCAAATTTGGAAAACAACTGTGACCTTACAGAAAAGATTAGGTTGATGATTTATTTTTTATAAAGTTTATTATTGGGACTTTCAACTTATAAACCTGAAGCAGATACCAAAAATAATGGCACATTAAAAATATTTTTAAGTATTTTAATTTTATTGATACTTAAGATACCTAATCCTCAGAATTAAAAGATCTGTTCTCTGTTTAGGAAAGGAATAAACTATATGGAACAAGTTACAGCTTCAACATCAGCATTATTTTCCGCTTGTTCTGTGGTAACACCTCAATAAGTGATCAGAACATTTGTATACCAGGTTTCGAGTTCAAACACAGAGGACAAATGTTTAATGCCCCCAACATTTACATAGTGCTATTAGTCTATTCTTACTACAGTAGAATGATTTCTACTACAGTAGAAATCTCCTGCTTAAAAGACTAAAAAATGCTTGTGGAGATGTTCCTGAAAAAATTGAGCATATATTTACATGTGAGCTTCAAACAGATAGTTTAACATCAAAAGCCATCATAATGTGAAGTGTTAGTCTAAAATAAATTCTCTCTGCTTGTATAGATTATTAACAAGATGTTGACAGCCTGCTTTTGTGTCAGCCTGATTTATCTTGGATTGCTTACCATCATTTCTCACCCCTCAAACTTTATGTCTGAGGAAATATAATTTCTCCTGTTGCAGCCAAAGTGAAGCTGACATATGGCTTAACTGTAACTGAGAACAGCATGCTCCAGCACATTCACAAATGCAGTCCGGAACCAACAGCCCGTCTAGTTACAGCTATTCTCCTGGGCATCCTGCCTTGTGCACTGGATAGCTGTTACAGCACACTATTTAAAATAAAATAGATTAAATATAAATGGTACACTACTAACAATGAAAATTATGCGTCTCTTCCAGAGTGTATTACATTAAAATTAAACTAACAGCTGAATCCAGATATTTCTGATATGACAAAATAAACATGCTGGTTTTGAATTAACTTACTTTTTCTCTGTAGAGAAACATCAGGTGGAGCTGCATGGCTGACTGCATTTAGTGCTTAGTCATTATGGCAATATTTTAAGAGAGGGGACATTGTATTGTAATACTCCTACAGATTCAATTTTATAAAACAGATAACTCAGGACAAGCCTTTATTCAAAGAGGAGAATGAGACAAGAACTTTCCTGTTGTCATATGTCTTTTATTTTTAATACTGGAATGACTACCCCAAAATAAGATCAGATTTGTGGAATTTATATGTTAAAAAAATGTTTCTCAGAAACATTATTCAAATTTCTGAAGAAAAGCTTAATAGTTTCAGAGAATTTTTCAACGACTGCAAATATGAGCAATCTAAAGATTTGGGCAAGCTTTAGTGCACATGTTGTTTTTCAGGGAATGAAATAGCCATTTCTACTTATCTTACTTGATTACTGACAGTACTTAATGCTCAACCTATGCATGAATCATATTCTTCACTTTTTAGAAAAAATCGTAACTGAAATTCCATTTTGTTTCTCTAATGAAAGAAGAGGTTGCTAAATTATTTGGTAATAAATAGAGGATATTTATGAAAATTTTATTTAAAATATGATCATAGTATTTGCATGCTTGTAGATTGGTGTAATATGGAATTTCAATATTTTATATAAAAAGCTATTAGAAATTGTAAAATTAAAACTTGCATTCTAAAAAAAAATTTTTTAAAATTAGATATTTTCACTCTAAGAAAATATGAAACCAAAATACAAATACATTCTTATGGTCTATGAAATTATTTTCAATAAATTATTTCAGTAAAATGCTATTTCTAGCAGGGAAAATCCTCCTTTGTGAAATGTGTTGCATTTCTTTGTCAGGTTAGGCTGTTTTAGAGGTCCAAGTTCGATAATAAAATGTATTTTTCAAATCTTTGTTTAGGATAGATATGTTTGTTTTGCCTTAAGTAATATTCCTTTCAAAATTTTTTGTGATGCATTGCCTTGCCTAAGTGAACAGCAATGGAGGGTATCTTTCCTAATGATAAAAAGCTAGGCAGAAAAGAGGGGGAAAAGCAGCCTTGGTGAGAAAAATCCACTCAAGGGCAACAGCTAAGTTTAAAGCCGGGAAGACACCACTCCTCAGTTCTTGGCATTGAGAATGTTATGCTCTGGTTGAGAGAAGACTGATCAAAAGACAGCAATCTGTTAAGAGGAGGACCCTACAGTGAGGCAGAAGCTGTCAGCTTCTTGAGGCTGACATGCATCGATTGAGAATCAAGGCTTACAAGAGATGAGTATTCACCGGATCTTCAAACACCAATATCCACCATATTTATGCAGGGGCTGAAGGGAATACCAAATGTAAGTCAGTTAATAAGTGTATTTTTCTTCAAAACCATCTCTGTCTGCTGTAAAGATTTTAGCAAATAGACCATACTTTGTTTTAAGTATCTGCTCTTCAGTTCCATAATGCTGTTACTTTCCAAGGCTTTCAAAGGAAAACCTTGAAGGCACCAGGAAAATGACACTCCTCCTAACTTTGAACTTAGCAGTCGAGGAGGGTTACCTCAAAGTCTAACGCAGGAACGATCTGTTCACAAAGAAACAGAAGGGTAAGTCAACTGCTTCGATAAGACACAATGATGGAACTGAGCAACGAGAGGGAAAGCTGACTCAGGGACCACTTGTTCTGAAAGATGTACTTCAAAAGTGAAAGTCAGTTACTCTGGTCCTCAACAGTAAGTGTTCTATGGATATCAAGAATATTTTCATTTTCAAAAGAACGGAAAAATTAAATTTTGAAAAGGTATTTTTCTTCTTCTAGATGAAAGAAATCCGGATCAAAGCTCATATGGGCACAAATTATATCAGTCTAGTGTGGGATCCTCCACTTTTCTGTCAAATGGGACCCAGGGACAGAAAAAAACTGGGCTAGAAATGTCTAAAAATAACTCTTGTAAGTTTTAACAGGATGGTTAAGCACATTTATATAAACTGTATGCTGAAACACAACCATTTATTATACAAAATACTCACAAACATTTCTTCCCACTCGATGCTTTTTCCCCAGTTTTCTCTGCCTTTTCTGACTTAACAGTCTACATATATATATATGTATATATACTGTCTGGATATAAATGAGTCAATATTCCTTTTACACAATAACTTTATTGATATTTGCACATTGCTTTTAACTACCTGAGAGAAATTTATTTTAAAGTAATAGAAGCTGAAACTAAGAGTCCTACTAAGTTTATTGTTCACATGGTCTGCTAGAGCTACTATGTGAGTGTGTTTCAACTGTTTTAGTCATTTTAATTTCAAGAAAATAAACACTCGGGTTCTTACAGTTTCCCAGAGGAATCTATTAGGTAGTTTAATGGAATTTGGCAGAAAACAGTTTTCCATATAAATGGTTTTTTGCTCGGATTCATCCCATTATTTATAGAATCTCCTCCTATTTTTCAGAAACAATATTTTATTGAAGAGCAGGGGTGTTCTGTTGAGGTTATTCAGATATGTATAAATCGTGATAGTTTTCTCCTAACAGTCATTTGTTCTGTATTCCATTAATCATTGCATAATAACATGAAAGCAGTAAAATACAGGACAGAATTTTCAATTATGTCTATGATGGTTTGCACATTCTAAGCAAGTGTATTTTGTATTTTGTTTTGCATTATAGAATCTGTGTACAGTTTTGATATACTGCAGTCTATTTGGAGTAACATGTTTGATTTCTCTGCTTCATATTGGTTCCATAATGTTAAAAAAAGAAGTTTAGAACTGACAGAAGTTTTTCTTAAACTTGGACCACTCAAGTGAAGAACTGAGAATGCCCTAGACTGATGATGACAGCACTCATTTGGGAATGGACGTAGCTGAGTTCCACTTCTATTGCATATATAATTTGGAAGTTTTAGCCAGCAAAGTTGCAAAGTGCATGGAAAGTGCTGGAAGCAAATATGCAAATGCTGTGCTCCCTTTTTCCCCCCCATAACCTGTAAATGTCTTTCTTCTGAACCTGTAATTTGTCCATACTTGGCTACAACAAGCCCAAGCTTTATCTAGAAAGACTAGAGGTTGACCTCTCTTTTCATTGTATTCCCAGTAAAAGTAGATTATGTTTGACATTTAAGGTAACATACAGCAAAGGAGATGTGATCTTGGTGAAGAGTACTAAATCTAGTTATTCTACCTCCTTAGCAGGAATTATTACTTTGGAGTAAAAACTTAGGTCACCTTTCCAACAGAACCATGCTGTTAGGCTGTACTCTCAGGAGAGAACTAAGTCATTTGAATCCTGTGTTGAGTGGGTGTAGCCCTGGTTCTGCTGGCTTCTGGTATAGACACATCTCTAAACTTAGCTTTTTCAGTGCACTGTGATCTGTATTCAGGCTGAGGGAAGAACGTATCTGTAGCACAATGACAGCGATATTAAAACAAAACAAAACAAAACAAGACAAAACAGAACAAAAACAAAAGGCAAACTTAAATCTTGTGAAATAAGTTCTGCTTTTGGGAGAATATTTCAACCAGGCTTTTAGTTTATGCACTTCTTTTCATTGAATGAAAATGGTCAGAGTTGCTAATCTAGTTTCCTGGATTCAGCTGAGTGGAGTGCAATTCAATGCTTTTGATGTAAGACATTTTCCAAGCATACCATAACATAAAATAATCTTGCCTGTGTATAGATGTGTTTCTGAAAATGTGCAGGCATCCAAATTTAAGCAAGTAGTTCATATTGGAGGCCACCATTCATTTTAGACTCTGCAAGTTCAAGTAGCTTTGGAAAAATAAGTTCTTTAAAGTGTTTTATGAGATTTACATACCTTGACCTTCCTAAATGCTTAAATATGTGACTTTGGCTAGCCTAAAGTCATTTAGATAGTTTTAAGCATTTAGCCTACACCTCAAACATTTCTGCATAAGAGCTCCAGGAGCTTAAGCAAGCTAGTCTTTCAGAACACATTATAACTGCATGGGACTTAAGGAACTAACACTATTTCCATAGTCAAACATTACATTCATTCTGAGAAAAGAAGAGGAATTTTGTCATGGTCCTTGAAATTACTTCTACAGTATTATATACTGTAAAGCAAAGTTTTTCATTCTCCTTTACTTATAATAAAGCATTTAACGCATTCAATTTCAATCCAGGCATGATCACCCTTTCAGTGAATTAATGAAAAACTTCCATTGACTTCACTTGTTCAGGATAAAAATATTAGGAAATATCACTGAAATCCCTGGAGGTGTTCAAAAAAACATGTAGATGTGGCACTTCAGGGCATGGTTTAGGAGACATGGTAGTGTTGGGTTGATGGTTGGACTTGGTGATCCTAGAGGTCTTTTACAACCTTAATGATTTGTGATTCTATGATTCTAAATCTGTTGACTGAGTCCTAACCTTTCTTTTTTTTTTTTTTTTTTTGGGGGGTGGGGGGGTGGGGGGGTGGCGGGGTTGGGGGCGAGTAGCCTATATTATTTTTATATTTTAAAACATGAAATGCATGAAATGTAAAAATTTTTCTAATTTTGATTTTGATGGTGGCAAACATCAGTTTATTTTTAATTGCATAAAATTTACTAAAAGTCACCACAAGAAATTAGGATTCTAACATGTGTAAGACACTGCTGAGGCAACAGATCTCCAGCAGACGTCAAAACTTATTATCGTGGGCAGAAGGCTTCCTTAGATCTTTTTACTGACAGCAAAATCTGAGTATATTTTCTCAGGAGTAGTTTTTCCTGTATGTTTACCAACACTTCAACACTTCTAATCAGATATTTTTTTGTTTTTGTTAACTAAACCTATTCCCAAATTTTAAGTCAAATACTGTAAAGCTGGGGTGGGGCAAAAGCTGAGGGACAGTATCAAAGTTGTCTTAATATTTAGTATAGTTTTAAGTGAAAAGTTTGACCTTGCAGTGTGAAACAGATTTCAGTTTGTATATAAAGACTTTTGATTGCTAACAGATGAAGAAGGTATCAAGCCAAAATGAAAATTCCCAGCTGGACAGAATTAATGTTTCCATTGTCCTGAAATCTGTGTGTAAATAATTTTTTATATATAAATTTTTATATATATATATATTCGTATATAAATATTTAATTTTTTATTGGTCAGAGAAAAAAAAAGATCAGAAATACATTGTCTATTAACTCTAATTTGACACCATCATCCAACTAAAAAAAAATCAGTTGGTTATGCTGTGCTACTAAAGAAGAATCTGAATGAGTGTTCTCTAACAATAGCGTATCAGACATCAGCAATTTTAATTCAACAACAGGAAAGAAAAGCACAGATCAAGAGGACCAAGAAAAATAATATGCAGCTCTTCCTAAGTCTCCCTAATCAGGGGGAAAAAAAAATCTTACTTTGTCTGTTAAGGTCTGACTTGATACCAGGACACATATTTCCACATGCAGCTTCTGGTGCCAGTGATATTTTTGTTAATGTTTTGTAAAATAACCTGCCAGTTACCTTTGAAATGCAGTATAGCTAACTTACTTGTGTATCCTACATATCAAATCATCCTTGTATTTGTATACAGAAAATAATGTTACTCCAGCTAAAGCTCAGCAGCCACTTTGTGTTTGACAAAATAGCCATCCCATGGCAAGCTGTGCATGATCCAAAAGGTTCCTGCAGAGCATCAAGGACAACTTTTTGATGCAAGTGGTGGAGAAGCCAAGAAGGTGAGATGTGCTGCTTGACCTTATATGAACGAACAAGGAAGGGCTGGTTGAGGATGTGAGAGCTGGGGGTAGCCTTTGCTGCAGTGACCATGAGATGGTTGAGTTCAGGATACTGTGAGGTAGAAGCAGGGCAACAAGTTGGATTACAACCTTCAAGAGGGCCAACTATGGCCTCTTCAAAGACCTGCTTGAAGAAATCCCATGGGCTAGGGCTCTAGAAGGTAGGGGAGTCCAAGAGAGCTGGTCAATATTCAAGGACCACTTCCTCCAAGCTCAAAGGAGGAAGAAGTCAGGCAAAAGAGCCAGGAGACCCACATGGATGAGCAAAGAACTTCCAGTGAAACTCAAATGGAAGAGGGAGGTTCACAGTATGTGGAAAAAGGGACTGGCCACTTGGAAGGAATATAGGAACATTGTCAGGATATGCAGAGATGCACCGAGGAAGGCCAAGGCCCAGTTAGAATTAAATCTGGCGAGGGATGTCAAGGATAACAGGAAGGGCTTCTTCAAATGCATCAGCAGTAAAAGGAAGACTGGGGATACAGTGGGCCTGCTGCTGAACAAGGAAGGGGCTCTGGTGACGCAGGATGCAGAGAAGGCAGAGTTACTGAATGCCTCCTTTTCTTCAGTCTTTACTGCTAAGGTTGGCCCTCAGGCATCCCAGGCCCCAGAGGTGAGAGGGAGAATCTGGAGAAAGGAAGACTTCCTCTTGGTTGAGGCGGATCGGGTAAGAGATCATTTAGGCAAACTGGATCCTTGCAAATCCATAGGCCCCGATGGGATGCACCCACAAGTGTTGAGGGAGCTGGCAGATGTTCTTGCTGAGCCACTCTCCATCATCTTTGAAAGGTCAACGAGGACAGGAGAGATGCCCGAGGACTGGAGGAAAGCAAATGTCACTCCAATCTTCAAAAAGGGCAAGAAGGAGGACCTAGCCTCACCTCCATCCCCAGAAAGGCAATGGAACAGTTCATTCTGGAGGTCATCTCCAGGCATGCAGAGCAAAAGAAGGTTATCGGAAGGAGTCAACTTGGATTCATCAAGGGCCTGTCATTATGGCCTGTCAGCCTGACCTTGGTGCCAGGAAAGGTCATGGAGCAGATCATCTTGAATGCCATTACGCGGCACGTGCAGGACAACCAGGGGATCAGGCTCAGCCAACACGGGTTTATGAAAGGGAGGTCCTGCCTCACTAACCTGATCTCCTTCTATGATAAGGTGACCCGCTTAGTGGATGAGGGGAAGGCTGTGGACGTTGTCTACTTGGACTTTAGTAAAGGCCTTTGACACTGTCTCCCACAGGGCTCAGTGTTGGGGCCAATCCTGTTCAATATCTTCACTGATGACATGGATGAGGGGATTGAGTGCACCCTCAGTAAGTTTGCAGATGACAGCAAGCTGGGTGGAAGTGTCGATCTGCTGGAAGGCAGGAAGGCCCTACAGAGGGACCTGGACAAGCTGGATCATTGGGATGGAACCAACAGTATGAGATTCAACAAGGTCAAGTGCCGGGTCCTGCACTTGGGTCACAACAACAACATGCAATGCTACAGGCTTGGGGAGGAGTGGCTGGAGAGCTGCCTGGAGGAAAAGGACCTGGGGGTGTTGGTTGGCAGCCAGATGAACATGAGCAGGCAGTGTGCTCAGGTGGCCAAGAAGGCCAATGGCATCCTGGCTTGTACCAGCAATAGTGTGGCCAGCAGGAGCAGGGAGGTGATAGTGCCCCTGTACTCGGCACTGGTGAGGCCGCACCTCGAGTACTGTGTGCAGTTTTGGGCCCGTCACTACAAGAAGGACATCGAGGTGATGGAGCGTATCCAGAGAAGGGCAACAGAGTTGGTGAAGGGTCTAGAGAACAAGTCTTATGAGGAGCAGCTGAGGGAATTGGGGTTGTTCAGTCTGGAGAAAAGGAGGCTGAGGGGAGACCTTATCGCTCTCTACAGCTACCTGAAAGGAGGTTGTTGTGAGGTGGGGGTCGGTCTCTTCTCCCTAGTAACAAGCAATAGGACGAGAGCAAATGGCCTCAGGCTGCGCCAGGGGAAGTTTAGGTTGGATATTAGGAAAAAATTCATTACCGAAAGGGTTGTCAAACATTGGAACAGGCTGCCCGGGGAGGTGGTAGAGTCACCATCCCTGGAGGCATTTAAAAGAAGAGTAGATGTTGTGCTTGAGGATATGGTTTAGTGGTGGACTTGGAAGTGATAGGTTAGCGGTTGCACTTGATGATCTTAAGGGTCTTTTCCAACCTTAACGATTCTATGATTCTATGGTTCTGTGATTGACCAACCTGATAGCCTTCTATGATGGCGTGACTGGCTGGGTTGGCGAAGGAAGAGCAGTGGATGTTGTCTATCTTGATTCCAGTAAGGCATTCAACACTGTCTCCCATAGCATCCTCAAGGACAAGCTAAGGAAGTGTGGGTTGGATGAGTGGACAGTGACATGGATAGAGAAATGGCTCAACAACAGAACTTAGAGGGTCATGATTGACAGGGCAGAGTCTGGATGGACGCCTGTCACTAGTGATGTTCCCCAGGGGTATGTGCTGGGTCCAGCCCAGATTGATATATTCATCAATGACTTGGAAGATGGGATAGAGTCGAACCTCAGCAAGTTCACAGATGACACCAAGCTGGGAGGAGTGGCTGATACACCAGAAGGCTGTGCTGCCGTCCAACGAGACCCGGACAGACTGGAAAGCTGGGCCGAGGGGAACCTCATGAAATTCAGCAAAAGCAAGTGCAAGGTCCTGCCCCTGGGAAGGAACAACCCCATGCACCAGTACAGGCTGGGGTTGACCTGTTAGAAAGCGGCTCTGTTGAGAATGACCTGGTAGCGTTTGTGGACAGCAAGGTGACCTGGAGCCAGCAGTGTGCCCTTGTGTCCCACAAGGCCAAGTGTATCCTGGGGTGCATTAAAAGGAGTGTGGCCAGCAGGTCAAGGGAGGTTATCCTCCCCCTCTACTCAGCCCTAGTGAGGCCACATCTGGAGTACTGTGGGGCAATGGGCACAAGTTGGAACACAGGAAGTTCCACTTAACCTGTCACAAGTGGAGTCCCCCAGGGATCAATACTGGACCCAGTGTTATTCAACATCTTTATAAGTGATGCAGATAAAGGCATCAAGTGTAGCCTGATGAAATTTGCAGATGACACCAAATTGAGTGGGGAAGTAGGCACCCCAGAATGAAGAGCCACTCTGCAGGAAGATCTGGATAGGCTGGAAGAGTGGGCCAGCAAGAACCTTATGAAGTTCAACAAGGACAAGTGTACGGTCTTGCACCTGGGAAAACATAATCCGGGAGTGCAGCATAGACTGGGATGCACCGGGCTGGAGAGCAGCTCTGTGGAAAGGGACCTGGGGGTCCTGGTGGACAGGAAGCTCAACATGAGAGAACAGTGTGCTGCTCTGGCCAAGGTGGCCAACAGGATGCTGGGTTGCATCAAAAAGGGCATCGCCAGCAGAGAGAAAGAAGTCATTATCCCGCTCTACTCAGCGTTTGTCAGGCCACACCTGGAGGACTGTGTACAGTTCTGGTCCCCGCTCTACAAAAAGGATGTGGACAGGCTGGAAGGGGTCCAGAGAAGGGCCACCAAGATGGTCAAAGGATTGGGAAGCCTGCCATATGAGGATAGGCTGGGAGAACTGGGTTTGTTCAGCCTTGAGAAAAGGAGGCTCAGAGGGGATCTCATCACCATGTACCAGTACTTAAGGGGCAGCTACAAAAAAGATGGAGACTCCCTTTTACACGGAGTCATCTGGAGAGGACAAGGGGGAATGGACACAAGTTGCTCTTGGGGAGATTCCAACTGGACACGAGAGCGAAATTTTTGACAGTGAGAACAGTCAACCCTTGGAATAATCTCCCCAGGGAAGTGGTTGACTCGGCTACGTTGGACACCTTCAGGAGTCGTCTGGACAGGGTGCTGGGCCATCTGGTCTAGCCTGTGCTCTTCCTAGAAAGGTTGGACTAGATGATCCCTGAGGTCCCTTCCAACCTGCGATTCTGTGTTTCTGTGTGATATGAGAAAAAATTTCTTTCCTGTGAGGGTGCCAGAGCAGTGGCACAGGCTGCCTAGGGAGGTTGTGGAGTCTCCTTCCCTGGAGACATTCAAAATCTGCCTGGATTCAGTCCTGTGCCCCCTGCTCTAGGTGTCCCTGCTCAAGCAGGGGGGCTGGACAAGATGACCTCCAGAAGTCCCTTCCAACCCCTACCATTTTGTGATTCTGTGAATGGGACTGGCTTTTTTCCCACACGTTATTGTGGTTTGGGGGATTTTTTCTTTAAATTATTTTTAAAATTTGAAATATCCAGTGCATTAGTATAAATTGGATTCAATAATTATGTTTTACTGAAGAACAAAAATCAGTCTACTAATATAATTTTTCCTGAAATTTATTTACTGCTGAATGAAATAGATATGTTTAAATAAAGCTTATCAAATAAGCTAAAACACAGGGGAACATTAATTGTATAATGACATTAATTTAATTTCAAAATGAACATATTATCTCCTATGGAAATATTTGATGATGGTTGTTCAGAAGACAACCAGGAGTGCAATAGTAGAGAGAGATGTGACTTGAGTTAAATTTGAAGGTAGATGAGTCACCTACCCTTTAGATTTGTCA
The DNA here is from genome assembly GCF_949628215.1 of Phalacrocorax aristotelis. Taxonomy (NCBI): domain Eukaryota; kingdom Metazoa; phylum Chordata; class Aves; order Suliformes; family Phalacrocoracidae; genus Phalacrocorax; species Phalacrocorax aristotelis. The sequence continues at coordinate 61,954,495 of NC_134279.1, read as the reverse complement.
GAGTCCAATACTCTCTGACAAGGTTCTTTTAGATATTCCACACAAGGAGGGTTTACTCTTTTAATAGCAGAATTACTTATTTGATTGTATTTGATGTTACTTAGGATTTTGATTAGCAGAGTGACACAGCAGTGTACTGAAACCACAATACAAGCACAATATCGCAGTTGCAATAGGATCACAATACAAATATGAGTCCCATTGCTAGTCTCTATAAGCTCACTATCATGAGCATCCCCAGTCACCAGGAAGGAACACATGGGTTGAAGCTAGTTGCAGCCTGTTGTGCTCTTCAAAAGTTCAGTTTGCTGGTTGCTACACTGTATACTTTATGTTGGACTGAGCCAACCCGTGTATAAACATGACCCCTCCTCCCGCCACTTCTCCTGTGCTGGTGTGGCTGACTCAAGCCGACATTCACACTTTTTTCATGGAGGAAAGGCCATTTACACAACCAGTTCCCCTCAGCTGATTTAGCCAGTTGATCCATTCCACCAATACAGACAAAGTAAAGGTTTCCCTCCAATATCCTTTGAGTTGATGTAAGTTCTGCTTTCTTTACAACAGCTGTGGTCACTCCTTGTATTCATCCCCGAGCTTCATGAGCAAATTGCCTGTGTTCATTTCCTCTGAGCCTTCTTCCATTCTCAGGGTTTGTTGACCAAAAAAACCCAAGTGTTTTCTTTTTGACCATCTTAGCCCTTAAATTAACAAAATATAGGGATTTGTTGGTTTGTTTTGTTTTAATGGAGTTATCTGCAAGGAAGTTATGTTTGACCCATCACCTGAAAATCATGCCGTGAAAACTTCAAGCTGCTAAGAATAGTTTTAAACAGGTTACACCTAGATACTACAACAAATTATTGGGTCCCAAACAACCAACCATTTTGTTTAAGGAGGACATTGTCATGCAAAAGTGATTTTAACATCTTGGGATATTGGAATATAAATAAGAACAGGCTTGTCCTAATTGAAGGATAATGCTATTTTGCTTGGATAATGCTTATCCTATAGGAATAAAAGCACTACTAGTATTGAAACCTGTTAGAATGAACTGAGAACCCACTCTGAAAGGAAAATAATTAACTTTAAAAGAACTTTACTGACAAAATATTTAATACTTCATACAATAAAAATACTACAATAGAAACAGTGCTTGATATAAATACATACATTATAAATTTTAAAAACCTAAGAGAAATATCTTCATTCTCAAAGACCTACTGATTTAAATTAATAAAACGTCACAGATGGCTGATATGTTAGGGCTAATTTTTCGCAGGTTGTTACATTGCTATAAAATGAATATCTCATTACAAATGGAGGTGGGAACCTCACCATAAACATACCAAAAGAACAAAACTCCAGGACAGAGCTTATATTTTATTATATAATCATTAAAATCAAACTCTGTGAGATATGAAAATATTTATTTTGTCATGTTGACTTTAAGCAGACACAAGCTAACCTCTAGCATAACCTTTATATTCTGTGGTTATTTAAACCAGTCTGATCTTGTTCTGTGGCTGTTTGTACAAGGGCAAGGGAAAAGGTGAGTTTTTCTGTTCTGTTGCCTAACTTCATTTCCTTTGATTCTTCTTCCTTTGATATCTCATTTGGTTTAATTTAAATTAAAAGCCTTAGTTTATACAGAATTATATAAAAGGCTTAGAAAATTCTATTAGTATTACTACATACTCATTACTACACATGCTTTTTCCTTATTCGTTGGTATCGGAAGCAGCTTTTGTATTTTTGTGCTATTTAAGATGTGTAAGAAAATTTGACGTTCCTTGATCCTATTAAAGGTTTGTGGAACCCATTCTTGCAAGAACTGTTGTACAACAGTGCAATTCTATGATTTCTCTCAAAGGCTTGCTTACACATCACCTGTCTTATGGACACGGAGAAGGGATGAATGGCTGAATTATTTATTTAGTATTGATAATGGGTTGCAGGGGTGCATGGGATTTAAGAGGTTAACAGTGGAACCAAAACTTTGGAGAGTGTAACTGTTCTTTGTTTTAGCTAAGCTGCATGTGTTGCTGGAATGGATGGAAAGGCAGCAATGGTAGCTTGCCTCTGATCCGCTAGTCTAGCTCTGGTTGCGAATAAGAAGTGTGCCTTAAACTTGGCTACCTGAAATGAAAAACCCACTCCAGTATCTGGAAACCTGTGGAAAATGGAAATCCCTGGAAATTCCTACTTCAAGAAAGCATAGTTAGGATATATGCAATTCTTATTAATGTGAGGTAAAACACTGTTAGATCAGTGTGTGATTTTTGTTATAATGCATCTCTAATTATCAGACATCAACTGTTTTTTGCCTATTGGCATTCTTTAACCAGCATTGGAAACTTCAGATAGACTGCGTAACAAACATAGCTGAAAACTGCTGCAGTTTATAAATCAGCAGGTTAGTTTCTGTAATTAATTTGCTGTGTCTGCAAAAAAAAAAAGTATTTCTAGTGAGTGCTAATTTAAGAAAGACCATAAAAGATTACTATTGCCAGTCTTGTATGTTTCAACTTGAACCATTTTATCAGGTGTTTTTATGAAGGAAGGACCATAGAATAGAAACAAGTGATAGATGTAATTCAGACATACCTGGAAATCTTTTTGCCTGTCAAAATTAAAAAAAATGAGTAGGGTAAGGCAGAACATAGCAAACTTCAGATCCAGGCTGTAGCTCACTCATAGGAATATAGAGAATCTAAAGGAATTACCGTGAGAGGTAAGTCAGGAATTTTCAAGTAGTATTTCTACTCCTTGCAATGCCTTCAATAGTATTTGGCATATAAATGTTACTCGTGAACATCAGTTAAACTCTTGTAATACATTTTTGAAGAGACTAAATGTCATTAATCTTGCTGAGGCTCAGTTATCACAAAGGCCACAGACTCCAAAACTCAATTTAAAAAGTCAGATCTCCTAGTATGTCTTATCTAGCTAGCCCTGTTTTAAAGCAGCTATGTCAAGCCCACCTCATGTTTGCAAAATGATGCAAACGAAAAGTGTGGAGTTCAGTCAATGATAGAAGTGGGACAAAGACTCAAGCGTCAGATCTCAATCCTATTGTGTATGTATTGCCATTGTTATCATCTCTTCATTGTACATCACCTTCTTGGGCCTCAAGACGTCTTTGGGATTTTAATTTCTGTACTGTTGCAGATGATTCTTCCTGCTGATTGATATTAGATTTTTTTTCTTTTTTTTTTTTCTGACAACTTAATACAGAAAATTATTCCCAGAACTACGGTTGAATATGTCTATATAGTTTCTATTCTGAAAGTGGTGTTGTGATGTTAGGAAAGGTTGCAAGGGTACATCTGAAGTAATTATAAAACAACTGTAGGGTGTGGCTTTTTGTAAGAAGATGTATACACAGAATCACAGAATGGTAGGAGTTGGAAGGGACCTCTGGAGATCATCTTGTCCAACACCCCTGCTCGAGCAGGGACACCTACAGCAGGGGGCACAGGAACACATCCAGGTGGGTTTTGAATGTCTCCAGGGAAGGAGACTCCACAGCCTCCCTGGGCAGCCTGTGCCACTGCTCCTGTCACCCTCACAGGAAAGAAGTTTTTTCTCATATTGAGGTGGAACTTCCTCTGTTCCAGCTTGTGCCCATTGCCCCTTGGCCTGTCATTTGGCACTGTTGAAAAGAGTCCAGGCCCACCATTCTGACACCCTCCCTTTAGATATTTATAGGTATTGACAAGATCCCCCCTCAGTCTTCTCTTCTCCAGGTTGAACAAACCCAAGTCTCTCAGCCTTTCCTCATAAGAGAGGTGCTCCAGTCCCTGTCCTTCTTCAACTGGGGAGTTCAGAACTGGGCACAGTACTCCAGATGTGGCCTCACTAGGACCGAGTAGAGGGGGAGGATAACCTCTCTCGACTTGCTGGCCACACTCCTTTCTATGCATCCCATGTAGACAAGGAAAAAGTAGTGGATATTTTCCACCTGGTCTTCAGTAAGGCCTTTGACACTGTTTCTTGTAAGATCCTCCTAGATAACCTGTTGATGTATGGGCTAGAAAAGCAGGCAATGAGGTGGGTTGAAAAGTGGCTGAATGGTCAGGCCCAGAGGGTGATGATCAGTGGCATGAAATCTAGTTGTCAGCTAGCAATTAGTGGTGTAGCCCAGGGGTCAACACTGGGTCCAATCCTGTTCAACATCTTCATTAATGGTCTGGATTATGTGACAGCGTTTGATAATGACATAAAGCTGGGAGGAGTGGCTGATATGCCAAAGGGTTGTGCTGTCATCCAGAGGAACCTCAGGAGGCTCAAAAAGGAGAAGTGCAAAGCCCTGCGCCTGGGGAGGAACAACCCCATGCACCATTATATGCTGAGGGTCACCCAGCTGGAAAGCAGCTTGGCAGAAAAGGACCTGGAGGTCCTGGAGAACAACAAGCAGAACATGAGTCAGAAATTTGCCTTTGTGGCAAAGATGGCTGTGCTGGTTTTGGCTGAGAAGGGGTTAATTCTCTTCACTGTGGTGCCTGTGGTGATCAGGGACCTTTCCAGCTTCCCGTGCTCTGCCATGTGAGCAGGAGGCTGGGAGGGGTGAGGCCATGGCCAGGGCAGCTGACCCCGACTGGGCAATGGGATGGTCATTCCATGCCATGAGTGTTACCTTTCTGATTCTCTCCCCCGTCCCACCGGTGCGGGGGGAGTGAGCGAGCGGCTGTGTGGGGCTGAGTTGCCGGCTAAACCACAACAATAGCCAATGATATCCTGGGCTGCATTAAAAAAGAATTGCCAGTAGGTAAAGGACAGTGATCCTTCTCCTCTAGTCAGCACTGGTGAAGCCACACCTGGAGTCCTGTGTCCAGGTCTGGGCTCCTCAGAACAAGAGAGACATGGACATACTGGACAGAGTCCAATGAAGGGCCACAAAGATGATTAATGGACTGTAGAATCTCATATGAGGAAAGGCTCAGAGAGCTGAGATTATTTAGCCTAGAGAAGAGAAGGCTCAGGGGGGATTTTATGAATGTATATGAATATCTGACAGGAGGGTATAAAGAAGGTGGGGCCAGGCTCTTTTCAGTGGTGGCCAGTGACAGGACAAGAGGCAGTGGGAAAAAAGTGAAACACAGGAGGTTCAGTCTGAACATAAGGAAACACTTTTTACTGTGAGAGTGACTGAGCACTGGCACAGGTTGCCCATAGAGGCTGTGAACCTCCCTCCTTGGAGATATCCAAAGGCCATCTGAACATGGTGCTGGATAACCTGCTCCAGGTGGCCTGGCTTGAGCAGGCATGTTGGACAAGGTGACTTCCAGAGGTCCCTTCCAACCTCAGCCATTCAGTGATTCTGTGAATCATAAAATTCTGTGAATTTTATGTCTATACTCGTATACACATGCATAGAATAGTAGAGGAAGAATTCCTGTTTGCATATGTGGTTGTACATACATATGTATCCTGAATATATATGAAACAGGCATTCAGTTTAAACAATTTACCTCCAGAATTTTCTCCGGACTTAGACTATCTCTTTAGATATCAGTATTTTAACACTCTGACCTATTTAATTTGATAGATATCACAGAAACTATTCTAACTGTTCTATCTTGTGTAAAGAAAGATCACCAGTGGTTCAGTAGAGGGGTGTACACAGGTACAGACAGCTCAAACAAAAAAGATAGGGACCTCACATAAATGCTAACAGCATTGAGTACAACCTCAGAAACATTTCTTTCTACAGCTGGTAGTCTGCCTGACTGTCACTGTGATTAATTTCTAATCTGCAGAAAAATTCAGAGAGAAACTATTTTTGCTAGTACCATTGTTATTATTTAAACAATTTCAGGGTAGATTGATGTGGCAAATAGTTAGAAATTCTTTCGTAAATATAACAGTCCATCCATTTTAAAGTTCTGTTTTGTAAATTATGTGTGGTCCAGAGCAATAAGCCTCAGAAGCAAAGCTAAGAGGATGGTAAATTCACTGTAAATTTGAGATTCACAGGGTTAATTTTTTTGTGTGTGTGAATTAGGATCGAATATGATGCAATGTTGTAGCTGAAAAAAATTGGTAAATATTGGTAAATAAAGAGTGAAGTATAATTAAAATATTTCATTTGTCAAATGCTCAATTATTACAATATTTTAAAAATAAACTACTCTAAAGTGGTATTTTAACTTAAATATTAATCTAATTTACTGTAGAAGAAATTTTAAAAATTAAAGTGACCCAAGAAACAAAACATGGTGTTCCATACTGAAGAAAGGTTTTATTTTATCCCCATCTGACTGAGAAAAATTAGGAAAAACAGTTTTGGTGCAGTGAAAGCTTTTCTCTCCCCTCACCATTTTGCTCTTTTATTTTAGGGAACTTAAAAAAAAAAAATCTATTATTACTTCATTTCTCTCTAATAACATTTGATTCCACTGAAAGCAGGGAGAAGGAAATTTGAGATACAAAAATAAACAGGTAAATCTGTGAGAATGCATCATTTCAAGACATGAGGAAGTAGATACTAAAAAGACTATGCACCGAACAATGAAATTGTATCAGCTTCACCTCCACACTCAAAATAAGGAAAAGAAAAAAAAGTCTAGTCTAAGAGCAAATCTGCAAAAGCCTTGTACTAATGCAGTGTCTGCATGCACATGATTAACGGCTGTGGTGAATAGGTTGTGAATGACAGCGCTCTGCATAATGGAGATGAGTAGACGCACATGAACTCAGCACACTTATGAAATAATGTGTGCTTTGCTGAGTAAGGGTTGAGACTAAATGCTTTATTTAAATCTGAGAGATAAAAAAATGTAATCTGGTTAATTAACACATTATTTTCCAGGGAACTGCTTAAATGAGAGAATATTGGTCAATAGTTAATAATTCTTAATAAGTCATTATTTAGCTCCAAATGAGGTCAAATCTTTTATAAAATAATATGCATACAAATGACCTAACAGTCATTTATATCATAAGCATGTTGAAGAGTTACTGTAACAGTATGTGGAAACTGGACAGCTGTGCACAAATGTGAGCATATATTTACATCTTTTAACTCTATTTAGAGTGTAATGTGGTACTGTTTGCATCACACTATAAGCAACAAAACTGCCTCTTTCAAGAACTCATTCCCATAAAATTCCACTTACAACAGATGGGGGTAGAAATAATGCTTTAAATAAGGAACAAATATTTACAGCTTTCAGCATATCATGGGCATCCATTAAAACTCAGCCTGCAGCAGGACTAGAGAATATTCTTACTGATGTGATATTTCAGAGTTTGAGAAAAGCATGTTTTCTCTGCTATTACTCTTATCATTTGGCATATGATGTCACCTGATTCCAATAATAACAAAAATTTCTTGTTTTCTGTCATTGCAGTTGAATACAGATTTTCAATAAAATCATAAAGCCATAGTAAAGATTTCACAAACTCTTTAGTCCGCTTTTTATAAATATAGGATTATTTTCTTAGAGTGTATGGCTTTATAAATAGTACGGGACATATTGCATAGGTCTTTGTAGAATTAAGTTTTAAAGGTAGCCAACAATGAGCCTACTCTTTACCTAAAATTCTATTTCAATTATTTACAAGGGGGCAGCCCAGATTTTGCTTTAACCTCTGTTATATATATTCACCAGTCTTGTCTACCTGTACAATAAACTTTATTTCACCTGCTAAATGGTGTATTTTTAGGGTAAAATGATTCTAAATATTTGTGATCTGATGTCTTGCATGTATGTCTATATATGCCACATCAGTTTTAGAGTTGCCAAAGTTCACCACTCTACTGCAAAAAAATTGAATCTCACTCGCCTTTTCTGTGGTGTCATTCTACCGTTGTGCAGTCTGTATTATTTTCTTTAAAGTTTCCCACTTCTCTTCTTGATCACTGTTTCGCCTCCTTTACATGTTCAAAATGTAGCTTCAAGCCCATTCTCTGCCAGCTTCTTTAAAAACCAAACTCTTCAGCAGCCACTTACAGTTTCTGCTCAAGGGCCACTGTCAAGAATCGCTTCTCATGAGATTCATCAGATAGCCTGCTTCTTTTCGTTTGGCTCTAAGGAACACACCTCTCATGTCAACCTATCAAAACCTTTTAAAATGCTTTTCCAGGAAACTCACAATTAACATCATTACTTTGACAAGAGAATGGCTAACTTCTGTTCCTTTAAAAAAATAAAAATGTAAAAAAGAAATTGAAAGGACTGCTATGCTGTTCTGTTCAAGCTCTAGTATTACAAACAATATTTGTAGAATTAAAATATAAAATTACACTCATTTCTTCAAATTCTGTAAACATTTTAAGTTGATGAATTGTAGTCCATTCTAGCAATACAGAAAACAACTATGAAAATCATAACTTTAAATAATGAATTGTATAATATTTTAAAACAAAATTTGTTAACCTCCTAAGAGGTGTTACCTGCTCTATTCCCAGCAAAGCACCCACCTTTAAAGTGTAAAAAGAAGAAAGAATATATTTCTTAACAACATCAGTTTCAACTTTTTTTCCCCTTAAAATTAATAGGCAGGTTATTCAGCATTATTTTAACAGGCTAACTGTAGATACTTTTCGACAGCAGTAACATAAAAGCAAGACATTTTTTTCTACATGAAAGACAGCAGCTTGACATTTCTACATTTAAATATAATGAAAAGTGAAATAAAATATTGGTTTAAAAAATCTAGTTTTGATCAATTAATTGTTTTCCAAGAATAAAGAGATAAAACAAAAAACATGATAAATAAAAACAAAATGGGGAAGACATCCTTGATATTGACATGAAGTGATTCATACTTTCATCTAGAACTTTACAGAACATTTTCAGTGTTTCACTCCACAGTTTAGCTAAGTTGACTGTAATTGTCAGAGGAGATTTATTCTTTTATTTCATGTATCCATTCCTTACATTCAGACAGTAACATGATCCTTTTTAAATATTCCTGTGTTCTTATTTCATGAAGAAACATGATTTCATGTATTTGGGAAAAGCAGGATAGAAGGACATGTTCTCATGTTCTTGGTGCCAGGACTAAAAATAAACTTTAATCAAACATCAAAAAATTCAAAACAGTTTTAATGCAAGACCGAACACGTAAGTTCCTCTAAGCAGGACTAAAACTATGAAAGATATTCAGAATAACTTGATTTAAATTGAGATATTAAAGGAATTGAAACTTTGGAACTGTAGATTATTGACAGCCGCTAGGAAAATCTCCATAAATAATATATCAAGGAGTAAGTAAATTGCTGTAGATGAACCAAATTGTTAAGAAAGTATAATAATAGAAGTTAACTTATTTAAAATGTTAACACAGAGTACGTAAGGATTTAAGTTTAGTCCCTCTATAGGAAGAGAATATTCCTGGGGCGGCCGTCAATACTATTATATCAGAATGGTGAGAGTGACAGAGAAGTTTTATAGGAGATTAGAGAAACCACAAAGACAGAAAAAAAGTGGTAGTAGTACCCACATATAGGTTGGAGAGTTTCTGGATATTAAGTGTGCAGGAGGTAATGCAGAGAGGAAACTGTTTGCGTGCTATAAGTGATCATACTTGGAGCAACTAGACTGAGGAACAACTGAATTAGTTCCTGTTTCAGTACTGACCTGTATCTGGCACTGGATTTAACTATCAAAAAGCAATCCACAACAGTGATCACAAAATGTCTAAACTGACCATTTTACGTGAATGAAAAGCCAAAAGCAACAAAAAGTCCATTACAGTTACAGACCTTCATAAAGTAAAACTGAATCAAAATGAGAAAACTTTTAAAAAGAAAATAAACAGATCCACTTACAGGGCAGGAAGTCTACATGCAGGATAGCAATTGTTCCAAATTATGATAGTTAAAACTCATAGTAAGCATATACTACTTTACTAGAAAAGTCTCAAAAATGACACAGAAACAAAAGAAAACCAAGAAGTCACACAGTGTTTCAGTAGTTAATGACTCAGAATAAAAAAGATATCTTTTAAAAACAGGAGTTTGTACCCAAATAGAATAAATAGAAAGGGACATAAATTCTTTTATGTGAAAAACCACAAAAAGGCAAGCCAAAAAAATTACTTTGAAGAGCAGTTTGGTAAGGACATAAAAAACAATAGTAAAAACTTTCCAGTTCCATCAGTATCAGGATTACCTTCCAAAGAGTCAATGAGACTGACAGATGATAAAGAAGTAGAAGGATCCCTCCAAAAAGACAAAGCCATGCCACAGGAGAAATACAATTATTTGTCTCAGTGGCCACCCCTGAGGGGACACAATACACTGATATCAGAGACTTTTTACAACAGATACATCTGAGGAATTTTCTGAAACCAATGAGGGAGTACGAGAGATTTTAAAGCAGATTAACAAAATCAAAGCATAGTACATTGCAAAGATCAGTTGGTTTTCATCGAGGAGCTCTAAAGGAACTCAGACCACACCTGCTGTACAGGTAACTGTGGTATATAATGTATTGCTTGAATTAGCCTTAGTGTTGGGAGGACAGAAGGTGGCAGATACAATTGTAATTTTCAAAAAGATGTATAAAGGTGTTCTAGAGAATCACAGTTTCATAAGTTTTATTTTTCTGCCAGGCAAATTATGGAGTCCTGCATACCTGAATCAACATTTTAAGTGTTTTGGAGGTTTTTACTTTGGACTAACTCTAGTCTGGCCCCATGAATAGAACACCTGTTAGCATTTGTAATGCATCAGGGTCATGCTAGAGTAAGGTTTACAGTTTAGTTTACCCAGAGGAATCCAGTTCATGTCCTCCAAGAATATTTTAAGGGTATGAATCAAAAAAAAAAAAAAACCAGAATGGAGCTTCTGGTCACCTAATACAGTGGCAGCAATTATCACAGCAGGGCACAAATGACCCCAGAATCTCTGCTGAAGTGATGATGTGTTCCATGATGATGACAAAATCATAGAATAGTTTTGGTTGGAAAAGACCTTTAAGATCATGGAGTTCAACCATTAACCTAACATTACCAAGTCCACCACGAAACCATGTCCCTAAGTGCCACATCTACATATCTTTTAAATACCTCCAGGGATGGCAACTCAACCACTTCCCTGGGCAGCCTGTTCCAATGATTGACAACCCTTCCAGTGAAGAAATTTTTCCTAATATCCAATCTAAACGGCCCCGGCATGACTTGAGGTAGTTTCCTCTCATCCTTTCACTTGTTGCTTGGGAGAAGAGACCAACACCCACCTCACTACAACCTCCTGTCAGGTAGTTGTAGAGAGCGATAAGGTCTCCCCATAGCCCCTCTTCTCCAGACTAAACAACCCCAGCTCCCTCAACCTCTCCTCATAAGACCTGCTCTCCAGATCCTTCACCGGCTTCGTTGCTCTTCTTCGGATGTGCTGCAGCAGTTCAATGTCCTTCTTGTACTGAGGGGCCCAAAATGAACACAGTATTTGAGGTGCGGCCTCACCAGTGCCGAGTACAGGGAAAAATCACATCCCTGCTCCTGCTGGCCACGCTATTTCTCATACAAGTCAGGATGCTGTTGGCCTTCTTCCAGCAATGTCAAAATAATGAGGAGGAAGGAGCGAAAAGTATGTGAAAGACATGGAAAAAGGAGCAGATAGTCCAGCCTACAAATTTTCCCTACAGATCGTCTTGGTTCACTCTAAGTAAACCAATGGATCACCCTGACAGTCTTTTCAGTTTCTTGAAATGAACAGCTTCTTCAGTTTTAATCATTCTTATGCCTTAACACTGAATGCCCTGTGAAAACTGCTAAACCTCTGGTTTCCAGAAGTTAGGAAGGTATCTTGAGGGAAATGATATCTTCTGTATGTGAATCATTCCTATTCTTTTATCTTAAGACTTTAAATTCCTATCAGAGGCTTGCAGAACTGATTAAAATAATTTTTAATGACAAATGCCTATTTTGCATAACTTCAATATTTTGTACAAATGCATTTCAAATCCGGTAGGTTCACAAGGGTTAAATTGCACATTAAGATTTAAACACACTGTTAATGTGGTAAAGCCAACAACACGTAAGTGTACTTTTGATTGTTCTGACTTGGACAAATTATTATTTCTCACTTTAACTGTGACATGGATCCTTATTTTAGAAGATGAGCATACTACCCATCTTCTGCAAATTGTTTCAGTTCTTACAGCTGCTGGCAACCCAATGAACATTTTTTAGAACCCCTGAGACAATGCAGGCGCATGTGAACCTTGTCCTTAATTATTACATGAGCAAAATCACTTCTACTGCAAATAACTTTCTGTTCTATTGCTCCCCTGCAATAACTCTCATATGAGATAGCATGCTGATAGCTATCTGTGCTAAATGACTGATCAGTACAAAGACGTTAGTGACTTTGCAGCCCTGCAGGATAGCAATGCGTCTCTCTATCTAACACCTGCTTAATGGACCACAGGACATCTGTAAATCTTTCTACTGACATACTTTGAGAAGGCCACCCTAGTGTTAAGCAGCAATGAAGCTGGTGTTACTGAGATCAGACTTTTTATTTGCCTACTGGAAAACAAAATATGATGCATACAAAATCTCTTTGAAGTGACTGTTGATGTTTCTCAGTACCTGCAGTGAAGATTAAATTAGTGACCATGAGATGTGTTTGGTTTTTTCTCAGCTGGAAATAAAACATGCAAACAGTTTTTCCTACAAAGAAATCTCCTAATGATTCTCCTTCCTCTCAGGAATATTTTGTAATACTTTTAAACTGACTATATATTTCTTCTTGGTGTATGCATATTTAATACACACAGCAAACTTGATAACATCATAGTTTTTAAATACCAAAAATTTTTAGAATTATTTTAATGTTATCTCCTCTAGTTTATATATACTGGCATATTTACTTGTTTTCATAAATCCTAAGGATTCTCCCATTTCAAAGGTTTAGACAGCAGTCTTCTCAGAATCCTGAAGTCAGAAGACCCCTCTTTAATCTACATGATGTACATTACTTTGGAAAATAGTCATTCTCACATTTTCACCTTCCTTCCTCTCTTACACTCCAGAGCTTACATCTTATACTCTGATCATTTTCTCTCTTCCATTAATTTCCTTTCTCATCCTTTTTTTCTTTGTCAATTCCCTCCTTCTAAAAGAAATTGGAAGGTTTTTATCAGGTGCCAGCAGCACTTAGAAACATTCCAAATAAAATGTACTTTAAAGCGCATGATGGCTGTGAATCACATATAACCTACCAAAAAAAAATCATAATCTGCCAAATTAATTTAGTCATATTCCTGTGCCTCCTTATTCTCTTTCTCCTCTTCTTATTTTAAAATCTTTAAAAACCTAATTCAAAAACTGTGATTGCCCACTGTCCACATACATATATCTGACCATATTGGGATTATAATTCTAAATTAGGTGGTATTTGGAATTATATTAATTTGGAAGGTCCTTAGTAGGCAGAATAAAGGAGGCAGCAATATATTTTGGTTTTTTGGGCAAGAAAATTTTTCTTTGTCTGGAAGTGCCTCACAAAGAACATATATATATAACAGTAATTATGATGATGGTTAATAGTAAATACGGAAGCAGAGAAGACTTATATTCATTAAATACTGAGTTTCATACCATAAAGGTATAAGCGGCATCTCCTGAAAGTACAGGTGTACAAAGTAAAAGCCAGGCACCATGCAAAACAAGAAAAGACATTTATGCTTTAAGTGGGGCGTGGGGGTGGGGAGCATTTCAGATTAAAAAATATTGGGGAATACAGAATAGTAACATAAAAGAAAAAGATAAACATTAATTTACTTGACCGAGGGTAGAGTGTCTATCTCCGAGCAAAGCAAGATCATTCAACAGCAGATGAGGAAAGATGAAATGTAACAAACTGTAAGGAAACTAAGAGGAGGATAACCTGTGGAAAGGCAGGAAGTGCTGACTCAAATGTGCCCATACTCAATCCAAAGATGACTTCTGTGAAATGTATAGTTTCACGGTCCACAAAGAGAAAATAGTAGTACTACAGACAAGGGAATTGGGAATGACGTATTAAATACAGAAATGATACTTGTAAATAGGAAAATGTTAACAGCAGGAAAGGAAATTGATATTCTGACATAGAATACAAAGAAAATATTTTAAAAAAACGTAGTAGGGGAAGCCATATAGAAGTGTAAAATTTGCCAGTATAACAGCGGCTTCAGCAAAAGTTCACACTAGAGATACCAGAGAGTTTATGGCAAAATTGAAGACCCAGTCCATTTGACTGGTATGGAAATTAATATCTGCTAATAATAGACAGCTACATATGGTACTTTGCAGCACTAAAACTGGATGTTAATTAGGGCTAAACCATCATTTATTCCTCAGAATTGTTTTGGATCATGGACTTTAAATTTAAATGAGAACAGAATGTGGGCCACAGCTTAGCGATAAAAAATTCCACAGATGCGTAAGGGTTTATCAAATAAATATATAAATGTCAACATGACAATAACTTAATGGAAAAAAATACTCCAAAAGAAATAATTATGAATATGTTGAAGAATACCAGGCTAGTGTTACTAAATTCAAAATAATGAAAAGATGCAAAATATATGTCTCAAGATGAAACTGAATAAAATATAGAATGAGCTTTCAGAAAGTAGATGATGCTAGAAACATTTCTTTTTTAAAAAATATTGCTTTTATTTTAGTCAAAGTAAACAGATCTAATCCATCTGTGATTTGGCAAGATTTTAGATGTGGTATCATTAATGACATTGTTAGCTAAACTGTCAGATAAACATAGTTAGATTATGTAATTAAAGAACTGGCTGTAGAAATATAGGGGAATAAAATTTCCTGTTAAACTGCTGCATTTAATGGTATTACTATGCATTTCCAAGTTCCACACTTATCTTTAAGTTCATATGTATATACGAGCACTTAGCTTGTTTAGCCATAGTCATGTTGACATCAATGAAATACACTCATGTATCTACAGGCATTTAACGTTTACACAGGCATCTAGCCTTTTTTTCCACTTTTGGGGGCTTTCACTGCTGATTGCTATTCCTTTTAATCAATGTTCATTACAAAGAAAGGAGGTAGAATCAGATTTTCAGATAAAGTACTTTCATCCGCTTCTGCATATTCTCCGTTTATAAAACCTTGTGCATCACCTCTCAGAAACTTTGTTCATAAATAAAGCTAGCATTCTTCTTACATTCTACTGGCCAAAAGAGGACACATTGCGCAGCCTGATATAAAATTTGATCATGAGTGTTTAGAAAACTCTCACCAACTCCATACTCTTTCTGGCAAATATGAGAGTGTATTAGTAGAATCATAGAATAGTTTTGGTTGGAAAAGACCTTTAAGATCATGGAGTTCAACCATTAACCTAACATTACCAAGTCCACCACGAAACCATGTCCCTAAGTGCCACATCTACATATCTTTTAAATACCTCCAGGGATGGCAACTCAACCACTTCCCTGGGCAGCCTGTTCCAATGATTGACAACCCTTCCAGTGAAGAAATTTTTCCTAATATCCAATCTAAACGGCCCCGGCATGACTTGAGGTAGTTTCCTCTCATCCTTTCACTTGTTGCTTGGGAGAAGAGACCAACACCCACCTCACTACAACCTCCTGTCAGGTAGTTGTAGAGAGCGATAAGGTCTCCCCATAGCCCCTCTTCTCCAGACTAAACAACCCCAGCTCCCTCAACCTCTCCTCATAAGACCTGCTCTCCAGATCCTTCACCGGCTTCGTTGCTCTTCTTCGGATGTGCTGCAGCAATTCAATGTCCTTCTTGTACTGAGGGGCCCAAAATGAACACAGTATTTGAGGTGCGGCCTCACCAGTGCCGAGTGCAGGGAAAAAATCACATCCCTGCTCCTGCTGGCCACACTATTTCTCATACAAGTCAGGATGCTGTTGGCCTTCTTCCAGCAATGTCAAAATAATGAGGAGGAAGGAGCGAAAAGTATGTGAAAGACATGGAAAAAGGAGCAGATAGTCCAGCCTACAAATTTTCCCTACAGATCATCTTGGTTCACTCTAAGTAAACCAATGGATCACCCTGACAGTCTTTTCAGTTTCTTGAAATGAACAGCTTCTTCAGTTTTAATCATTCTTATGCCTTAACACTGAATGCCCTCTAAAACTTGCTTATGAAGGGGCCAAAAATGAACATGTGTTGCAGATGACAACATATAAGCATACAACTTTTCCATATTATTCTTTGATTTAGTTTTTCATTTAGAGTTTTATTTTGCTATTATCTTAGCTATTGGACTTGACATGTTCAGTATGATGCCGACATCCATATCCTGAGCGGATACAACTAAATTATTGATCCTGTGCACTAGTATTAAAATAATTCCCTTTGCAATACTTTTCCTCTATTAGCTTTGATCTTTCTCCATGCTTCTTATTCATTAATCTCTATTAGTTCTCCCTGGAACTCTTCAGTTGTACCTCTTTTCAATCACCATTTTAAATTATTTGGTTTTCCAGTATTACCACTTCTACCTTTCCCAGATCATCAGTGAATACCACACTACATGACACTGCTCCTTGCTCTAAGCCACAGTCATCCTCTTCCCATTAAGAACAGAATAATTATTTTCATATTTTGTTTTGCTTTATTTTAGTCACTTTCTAAGATAACACTTGCCTTTTACATAGCAATAATTCAGCTTCATAAATAGTTATTTGTGAATATTTTTTCCAAAAGCATCTGAAAAATATCAAAATATGTTGTGTCATCTAGTTCTCCACTATTCACTATTATCTGCAATTCTGGCAAATTTATTTTTGATAAGGAAAAAAGAGGAATAGAAACTAAGCCTGAGGACAAGAAGGATGCAAAGTTGAATGTCAGCAAATGCATAGTAAAATTAGACACCTATAAAGGAAGAAAGAAAAGTCAGCATTAGAAGCAGGGATTTAACATATTAAATTAGACAATGGAAGCACTAAATTTAAGGTTTCTTGCTTTTGTGTTTGTGTGTGTTAGCTCCCTCCATGGATGATTCATTATCATCATATTCATTTTTATGAAAAAAGCTATTTTCTTTCAAAATGATTGCAAACCATTAGTTCAAAGTGTCTAGGAGTTCCCTCTCTAAAACAATACCTCATCTGTTATTCGAGTATGTATTAAGCTCTTTCTTCTCTGTCAAGAAGCTAATGGAGAACAGAATAGAACTCGTGAATCTCAGATTTTTATTTTAAAGCATCTACATACTATTATACTATACCTAAAGGTCGGACCAGATGATCCCTGAGGTCCCTTTCAACCTGTGATTCTGTGATTCTGTGATATTAAAATTTGCTTGTAAATATTTCTCTAACTTTTAAGCTGTCTTCACATCTTGTCAGAGATATGGGTACTCAGTGTTAGGAGGCCTTCTTTATTTTATATAGTTGGTGATCCACACACTACCTTTACAGCTTAGGTCCAATAGTACATTAAACGTTTTGAAAACATTCTCTGCACTGAGGACAGCTGACAAGGAAGAATCTCATCATATGCCCACAAACTCACTCAGCTCCCGAAACAGAATGGCTTCATTCAAACTGCCTCCAGAGAATAACTCCTGGATCTCCCTGTGTTGAACTCCATCGAGTACTTATCAGGGAAAAGACTAGCTGGCACATGACAAACTCAAGCCATGTTCTAACAGTTTACGACTATAGACGATCACGTTCCATTGCCTGAGAATATTCCCAGGAAGTGTTCATTTAATTAAGACACAGCCTCAGTATACCATAATTTAGCTCAAAGTATTGATTTATAGACACATACACTTTCATTTTTAGTATCTGTTACTTTGTTCAGTGTCCCACTTTTTTGCCCTACTTTGCACTTAGCTTCTGAAAAGTATATTTTCCAATCTGTCATTGTTTCTTTTAGGATTCCCTTGTTTTGTCACACCTAATGTTCCTCTAAGACTGCAGTATCTATGAACACTTGTAGTTTCAGTGATATTGAAAACACAGTTGTATTTAAATCTGTCATGTCCCAGTGATTATATTTTACAAATCACTACAATTGTACCTGTGTTTGTATTTATTTTTTCTTTTTCTTTTTTTTTTTCTTCCATGAAAACGTACTTGTTTTCAGGTATTGCAGCTGACTTAGGTCCTCTTCTTGTGTAAATCCATCCTTTCCACCTGTCTACAAATGGAAGCAGAGTGACTGATAAGTCACCAGTTTTCTGGCTTGGTTGTTCAGCATGATGTGCTTCGTTAAATTTGACAAATAATTTGTGGTAAGCTATGTTACTACGATAATGAAAAGTCTACTGATACTGTGTTTATTGATGTGTCAAAACTCTTGATTTGGTTAATTGCATGAGAAATTAAGAATTTAGGGTTCTGTGATCAAGTGGTAAATTGGTTTTCTAGTTACTTAATTTTCGGAAAACAAATTGTGAAGCTTCCAAGTACCTTGTCACAGCCTCCTTACATTACTCTCCAGGGTCCTACCAGACTCCCAGTCTTTTTTGCACAGCATTCTGTAAATGACCTGTCAGCAGTTCCTACATTCAGACAGTAATTCACTTGCATGTAGTACACATCAGACCGCAGTTCATTGTCATAGGAAAGCTAGCAAATATAACATAGTTATGATTTATACAAAAACTTCTATAAAATAGAATATTATTAAGGCACAGTGGAGTCTGGCTGCCTCCCTGGGGATGGGGAACTGCAGAGGCTCCCCATGGGGGTGGCAGGAGAGGGGCTCAACAGTCACAGAGACCTGACACCCCAGCACGAGGACAGGGATATGTTGGTCAGCCCAGATGTAGCAAACTCGTAGTTTGCAAATTGCATATCAACTGATTTAACATTTTTGGCAAAGAAATCACACAGGAATACATGAAAAATGCCACCCTTCCAGATATTTAACTTTCCATTTTTTTTATCAGGCTAGTGAATATTAAAATGAGCTAGTGGAAAAATAACTCTTCAATAACAAATACTACTAACCGATACTTGATCATTTACTAATATATACATTTAGATTAATATATTAAAGTTTCACACTAAAAAGTCAGGTAATAGATCAAGTAATGCACATGATAACTGCACCTGATTTTTTTTAATATACAAAAAGTTAACAAAAACAACAGTTAATTAAAAAGGAATTATTTTTTCCCCTTAACTTCCATTAGCAGCATCAGCTCCTGTTATTTCTCAATTCATACACAAAGTTCAAAATTATTAGGACAAATATCACACCTCCTTAAACTTTACAAATTACCCCAAACATCATCTTGGGACACAAGCATTACACAAGTAATATATAGTTAATATGGCCCTATATGCCTCTCAGTCAGTAGCTTTACAACCGATGCCTGGATTGTTTCATGGGCTCTACAGGGGTTCTGTTTTTGTTCAGTGGGTTTTTTGGTAGGCCGTCCTTCCAAATGATGAATAACCTATTTTTTTCACTCAATGTTCAGTAAGTTTGTCATCCAAGAAATAAAGCAACATATAATGGTACTTGTTTTAATACCTCACCTTCAGAATATACACAGGCAGAAAAAAAGTATGCAATATTATTCTCTAAATTAATGTAAAATGCATATTTAGGAAATATAAAATGAATTATATGAATGAATAATAACTTTATTTGTGTATACTTACTTAAGGACCTAATAAAAAATACACTAAAGTTGATGGGTTCATTATTTTTAAACTGAGTTTTTAATTACTTGAAGTTGGGGTCAATTTAAAATTTTACAAGAAGAAAAAATTAGTAGACTAGATATAGCAGAAAAGGAATAGTACAGCTAGAAAAGTGTCAGAGACACTTCTGGAGGTTATCTAGCCCAGCATTCTGCTACAAACAGGGCTATTGCCAATTCTAGATCAGGACAACCATGGCTTTGTCTAGACAAATCTTGAAACTTCCAAGGACAGAAATTCCACAGCCTGTTTTGGTAACCTGCTCTGGACAGTTCTAGTGCTGCCTTCCCCTCCCACAGGAAAAAGGATTTTCCTCATGTCCAATCGCAACCTTCCAAGCCACGGCTTGCGATTGTTCCCCCGTTGCCAGACTCTCTGCCACTACAGAGGAGTGGCTTCATTATTTCCATACCTTTTAGATTCAAGCAATTGTCTGCTGCTATTTTGTTTGCCCCTTCATCCTAGAAATGACTGCACAACAAACATCTCAGCCATGAGCTTAGGGTGTAGAGCATGCTGCCACCCTCCCACACCCTTTCTATGAGCATAACTTACCGTGCTCAAGCACTCTGTAAGAGCTGTTGTGAAGAAAAAGCAGAAAGAAGCTTGCAAGGGTGCTTCCCCTTCATTCATGTGGGAAATGAAGAAACAACACACTTAAGCCCCCCCAAAAAAGGTCCTGCTGCTGCCAGAGATATTTCTGTAGGGAAGAAATCTTACAAGGTCACCCAGGTAATACAATTGCTCCTGAACACGCAGGAAAAACAGAAGGGGAAAAAAAATCCACTTTAAAAGTCTTGCGACTTTTGCTCAAGATTGTTGGTGTAAATGCTGGAATAAGGTTCAGCTAAGGTATGTGGGACAAAAACCTGGAGAGATGGTTGTATGTCAGTACAGACTAGACTTTGTTCTATGGCTTGTGTGTCTAAGGGCATGAAAAGTGACTGAGGTGATGCTGTTGAGAACAATTTTCAATGGAATATTCATTAAAATGGCCTAATTTTCCCTGCAGATGCTGTGGATTGTGGGACATTATGGAGCATGTTACCCTAACTTGAAATCTTTAAAGAGCTCATCCTGAAACTAGTCCAAGTAAAGATTAACAAGAGGATAGCCCTTAAAGGGGGGTGACTGATAAAAGCACATTTAGTGTAGTACTGTTTGCTTGGAACACTTTATTACTAAAATTGTGTCCACTGGGAAGAAAAAAATTTCTATTGACATTTCATCTGTAAGCAGCTTGCTATGCTGTGCATAATTAAGTGGGTTTCCTCAAACAAATTAGTAAGACTTGATTGCAGAGATGAAAGAATCCCTCTCTCCAATATACTAAACAGGTTCAGCTCCTTCAACCACCCCCTGTAGGACACGTTTTAGACCCTGGCCGTCTCCCTTATGGCTTCCACTCCTCAAACCTCCTTCCACTGGATCAGGGGCTCCATTTAAGCTCAGGCTGAGACCTTTAGTCCTGGCCTGAGATATCCTGAATGTGTTATGTCTGTGCCTGACTGTCGTGGCTTAGCCCCCATCAGCAACTAAACACCACGCAGCAGCTCGCTCAGTCCCCCCACCCCTGTGGGATGGGGGAGAGAATGAGAAGGGCCAAAGTAAGAAAATTCGTGGATTGAGATAAGAACAGTTTAATAATTAAAATTAAATAATAACAATGAAAAGTAAAATAACAAGAGAGAAAGAGGTGAAACGCTGGGAGGAGGGAAAGAACCAAACAACAAGAGATGCAACCACTCACCACCCGCTGACCAATGCTGCTGGTCCCCAAGCCACAATCAATGCTTCCCCTGGCCATCTCCCCCCAGTGGGAGCATGACATTGTATGATATGGAATATCCCTTTGGTCAGTTTGGATCAGCTGTCTTGGCTGTGCCCCCCCCCTCCCAGCTTCTTGTGCACCTGGCAGAGCATGAGAGGCTGGAAAAGTCCTTGGCTAGTACAAGCACTACCCAGCAACAACTAAAAACATCGGTGTGCAATCAATATTATTCTCATACTAAGTCCAAAACACAGCACCATACCAGCTACAGCGAAGAAAATTAACTCTATCCCAGCTAAAACCATGACACTGTCCACGGACCCCTGACCTGTGGACTGACTTTCAGTCAGAGTCCCAGGGACTCTGGGAATTCTCCAATTACTATCAGCCACCAGCCATCAAGCCATTAATTATCACTTTTGGAAGCTGATAGTCTACTCAGTCTTAAATCCATCTAAAAGTCCATATATTCAGGGTATGGATCCTCGAATAATATTCTTCAGCCTGGAAGAGATAACTAAAGATGAACATGATAGAGATCTTTAAAATCAAGACTGGCATGGAGAAATTGAGAACTGTTCACTGGGTCTTCCAATGTAACAGAGGTCATAAGCTCAAAGGAGCAGGTGGTAAATTCAGAAGAAAGGTAAGGAATAACTTGTCTTCTCAGAATGAATGGAGAATATTCACAGGTCTTCACCAAAATGGCAAAAGCCCCACCAGAATAATTTTTTTAAAAAATGCAATATTCATAAAAATAAAAGCTATTATTTCTGGTTAGCAGAATACCTGTACTGCTTATCACTGTGAAGTGGAGAAGTGTAGCAGAGAAGAATGACTAACCCAGTTCTAATACTCTTCCATTGACATGTGCTATTGACCATTAGAAGGTGAGTGAGACAGATGCTTGTTCTAGCACTCTATGCTATTCATGTCATATAAAGACATTGTTTTGAGTAAGAAAAAGTAAATATTTTTTTCTTACAGGAATAGAGCACGGCTAGGTTTACTCCATACGACTAACCAAAGTAAGGCAGGTTACTTAGGAAATACAGCCTATTTAAAAAATATTTATCTACTGAAACACAATAACAAATCACTATGGTATGACAGCCAAAAATATTTGTCATGCTCTTTTATCTTGATCATCTGATCTACTTGTAGTAAAAATCCAGCTAAATTATCAACATAAGTTACCTGACGCTGCTTGGAATAAAGCTGCTGAAGGGAAGTAATAAGTGAAACATGTTTGTGAAGCATTGTTTCTTTTATCCTTTCCATCATTTAATGACTGGAAGTTCTTCATCAGAAAAGAAAGACAAGAGACTTTCTTTGCAAACAAGAACAAACTTGTTAGAAGTTGCTGTTTTAAGTGTATCCTGTTGTTAGGGTAACTAAAGTTCTAAAAATACTTTAAGTAAAAAGGACATCACCTTAAGAGTTACTCAAGTAGTCATAGCAACAGTATTTTTTCAGAATAGAAGCAGTTCACAGAGGGCTTTTTTTACAAAAATATGCAGCCAACTTGTTTTTATAAAGTATATACATTTATCCAAAGTCAGATAAAAACCAAAATAAGCATATGCTGAGGCATCCTGAAGCATTTTATATATAGAGAGGCTACTAACCAGCTTAAGAGCATTTTAATATTTATATTACTTTTTTCTGCATTTCCAGAAAGCATGTTCCTATTGCAGTGTTACAAGTGCTCAAACAAAAAAAACACTTTCAATTTCTTTAAGATTCACGTTAGTGCACCATAGTAAAAATATATTTTAGAGTGGTTTTCAAAGATTCATATATATGCTATATTCATCAGATGGATAATTTTCTGCATTTTTCTTTCAAAAATATGTGCTAATGAAAATTTACTCTCTTTTTACTGTTAGACATGCATTCCTACACTGAAGAAATAAGTCGTATTGAAACCTAAAGTACAATTTCGCTGCACACTGTGATTACTCAAAAACGGTTCTTATTTTTTGCAAAATAGTGACCCTTCTATGTAGCTCTCTATTACATTGTTCTTAAGAGTAAATTGTAAGACACTGTTATTTTCATGTATATCTTTAGATAGTTGCTTAAAATTTGCCTTCTTAAAAAAGAATCAGTAATACTTTTTATTGTTACTAACCAACACAGCTAACGGAGGATGAGAGGGGTATTAATCTTTCTTGCACTTCATTAACAGAGTTGTTAAATAAAGGTCTTATTTAAAGCAAATTGAAGTCAGTATAAAGACACTCGTTGTTTTCAATAACCTTTGGATCAGGCTTAAATTCCATTTAGTTACAGGTGTACCACCAAAATGAAGGTTATGAAATTACGGAGTTATCACGGAGGACGTAACTTGAAAGTAATGGAATTTCGTCTAACCAAGGGCCTAATTTGGCATGCAAATCCTTATTAGCAGTGATGACAGATACAAAGAGAACACAGCTTGAGCCTGACAGCTGAGGTAGTGATTGCAGGAGTGAAATTAGAAATAAATATAATAACATTGTAAATATGCACACTTGATATCATTGAGAGGTATCAAGCATAGAACCCATGAGACAGTGACCTTTTAGAGCAGGAATATATTCAAAGTTCTTTACCATCTCAGAACAGAATAATGTTTCTCCTAAGCCAATAAAAATTTCATTCAGACAAATAATATTCATATTTGGAGTAAAACCATAGGAATTTTATATCAAATACTCTCATTTATGCATGGATAAAATGTTAAGTTTCTGAGAAGTTTGAATATAAGCAGCATTGATGAGGAATTAATGGAAAATATATGGGTGAACCACAAATGCATGTGAGGAATTCATATTGCCTCCTACAAAATTATATTTGCTGTATATCTCTGCAACTCATCAAAGTATTTTTATCACCATCTAAGTGCTCAGTATTTTAAAATATTTTTATAGAATCACCCTACAGAAATAAAAATATTTATGGATGCTATAATATATAAAGAGATGCAAAAAACAGCCTTATAAAATCATAATCAGGTTATTTGTTAAAATACAACAATGATGGCAAAGACTCTGTTTTGCAAAGGACCCACAGATAAAAGCAGTTAAGCTGGAACAAAGCAAATAGTAAGAGTGGAAATATAATAGAAGGAGAGAGAGAACAGTCTATGTTTTCTCCATTGTTGATAAATGTATTATTAACAGTAAATCTAATCAGTAAATATAGGCTGAAAAGTCCTAGTTTGCTATGAATTCTAGTCAGAAGTTGTGAAGGTAATTGAAAATTGCCAGAGAACTTTCTTTCTCAACAGCTTCCAAATGGCGATTTAGACATTTCATGTTGTTACTGTTTTCAAAAAGTTTATAGTTGCTACCAAGCTTTGTAGGCTTCAGGACTTAATAGTCAGCATGCTCAAAGAATTATTGATGTGAGAATGTGACTGTATGTACTTCTTACTCTATTAAGTAAAGAAAAAATTTAAAGATGGCATATTGTGAAAATATTATGTCTTCCAGGCTGACAGCACTCTGCTGAAAGCTTCCACAGGAAAAAACAAAAGAATGGGCCGTCATGTTATGGGTCCATTCAGGAAGCACCAGTGTATAAGTCCTATTACCCTGTTCATTCTGAATTCATAGCTCAAAACACAGAACAAAACAGACTTCATAGTCCTTGCAGATACACTTCCACAGTGCGTCTTCAGTCTCCTTTGCAAGAAAGGAGAGAGCTCTTGGCAAGATGCTTACATGAGGCTACCAAACAAGGGAGACAGAGACCGAGGGACTGAGGAACCAGTTTTATCATCCCTTGTGAATAAGAAATCTGTGCTTATTTTGTGCTGGATTGAGCACAGAACAGGCAAACACAATCCTGCCTAATAGAATGATATGATGTTTTAATTCAATTAATTGAAAGCATAAACAGCATGAGTTTGATTAAATCAGTTTAAAGAATTACACAGAGGCCAATGTGGTTGTCAGCAGGGGTGGAAAATTCATGTATCACCTACACACAGCTTGAATCCTGTATTTCTCAATTAGATATTACAAACAACCTACTCCACTCTATCACAGAAGAATAGCTCTTGAGTAAGAAAAAAACATAGCAAAGCTTTCAAAACATGTGCAGTTAATTAAAATTTAGGCACTCAGCAACCACTATCAAACATTTAATAAATATGACAGTTTGATTAGTCTTTATTTGTTCCATCTCTTCCATAGAAAATATTTAATAGATTTAAGATTTAAATATGCTTTTAAGAGGAAAAAAGAATTTTAGCACAACAGATGAATGAAACACCTGTCTTTTAAGAAAATGTCATTTTTATATTCAGTAGACACGTTCCTAAAACACAATAGATTAGAAATAACCATAAATATTTAATGGCTGTTAATTGGGTATAGAGTACTTGAGAGATAGCAACATGAGAGCAAACAAAAACATCCAATTGCAGTTGTAATATAAAATTGCTTTTATCCTACAATACACACATTTGTATGCTAACTTAATATGTTAATGTCAGGGCAAGACTTCCCAGAAGTGCTCAGTTTTGGCCTAACTAGGTATTTACATCAGTGACAGAAATCTTTGCCTTTAGGATAGTTTTGGTTCAAAGGAAGCTTGGGAGATAACTAAGCTGCTTTCGAAAATACATGTTCCAAAAATGAACATAAGAAGATTAAAACCAAATTTCTTATTGGAATGCATGCATTTAATTCCATTCATAGCTATGTAAGAGCAACATGATTATTGAATAAACTGATTTAGTTCCATCACTTTCTACATCTTAACTGATGAATCTCTGGTGAACATTTGTGTTATATTAAGTTTTGGTTTCATTGTAACCAATATTTGATTTTTCATTTTACCTATTTTATTAGTGTAACTTTTCAGATGGCTAATTGTCCTTCAAAGTTTTATCATCATACTAATTTGGTCACAGAAAAGCTTTTATTGTTATAAGAGCTTAAAATCGTAACATTTTTAAGAATACTGTAAAGAAATATACACAAGAAAGCAAATAACACATTCAAAATCAGCATTCTCTGCTTTGATTCTTCTCACCTCATGCCTTGTTTATCAGCTTTGCTCCAATAGTACATTAAGTTTCAAAAGAAAAAAAATATTTATTGGACTGAGTGTTCATATTCATACAGTGATGAATACCTTGAAACAAGCTGATGTTAATATTTTAATAACAATATTTAGTTCTTCATCTACAAAAAGAGCTGAAGTATTGAACTACTCCAAGTAATCTAAAAAACAATTAAAAACTTCAAAATATCTTACATGTCATTGCAAGAGTTTTGCAAACAAAGAATTGATGTATTTAAAATGCATCATTCAGAAGACCTTGGCAAAGAAGGTGCTCTTTGAACATGATGGAATCCTATAAATCAGTTGGATACCATATTACCTGAAAACAAGCTATCAGAAAGCACACTTTTGGGACTAATAGTATACCTGAAATTTGCCTCAACCACTAATGAGATTACATTTTTGAGATAAAAGAATCATAGAGTCCCATACTGTATGAATATAAGTCATTGTCATGAATACAGGTCACATTGCAAGACCAGTGAAAGGTTACTGCATATGCAGCATTAAAGGAAATAAGTGTAGTATAAGACTTTGGGAACTTTACATAGCTTTATTTTAACTACAGTCAGCTATATAACAATAACTAGATGTTATACTGGGAAAAAGTTTAGCAAAGCAAATTCTTTGTGATTTTTATTAGTGGAGTTTTACAAGAACTAGTTTCAGCTATGACAGGAAGAAAAAAAAAAAAAGAGACGCTCTTGCTTTATTATGTCCTTGTTTTCCTGGGAATCACATAATTTTTTGCAAAAAGTAACCATAAATAATCCATGAAGCAACATTTTCAGTTTCCTCAGCCGACAATTGTGCAACTCATGTGATCACAGTCATTCATCAGAAACAAATTTATCCATGTTTCTGTTCTTCCAGTTGGGTAAAGAATGGCTTAAGTGATTTCACTTCAGAGTTTATTCAAGATGTCCTATATCAGTACTTAAACAGTTAGATTCAAATTTCGTAGTAAGAAATTTACAGCCAGGTATGAGTTGGGGGTCCATGTGCGCAACACCATTCATTGTCACAGCACTGAAAGAAGCAATTTCATAACTTGCCTCAGCTATTAGTTTCTCTTCACATTTCTCTTTTAGCTCCTGAAACGTTCTGCTTTTGCTCCTTTCTCCAATACTACTTCAGGTTCCTGAATCCTACACCAGTATCCTGTTTTAAATATTGTGCCTGATGATGACACCTAATGATTTGAGTATCCTGCCAGAAAACACAATCTTACCTCATCCTTCCGAACAAGCTTCAGAGATTTCATATAACTGATAAAGAATTGGGTTACTTTATTACTAGGCCCAGCTGACAGAAAGCCAGAAACCATATCCCATGTTCCAGCATAGCACAACTGCTGCCATGTTTGTACAAGCTCTTAATGCACTGAACCTGTCCTGGCCTTGTCAGTTAAGCATAGACTGCTAGTACTTGGAAATTGTCTCAGTAAATGCCATTTGTTTCTGGTGCAAACTCTTGATTACGTTTTGTTTATGCTTTAAGTTTAAATTTTAAATTATTACCCTCTATATTTTAACTCAGACAGATGAGGAGCCTTTGTTTAGTATTTCTATCCCACACCGCTCACTGTGTCCTCTAGACCGTAAGGCCTATGTTGATGGACACAGTGTAATTGTCATCCCCACAAGAATATCGATCGCAAGAGAAACTTATTTCTACGGGACTTTCTTGTGTTTTCTTTGCAGCGGTTAACCAGTCCATAAGAGCCTCAAATAGCCTGTGAACTAATCTCTTCATTGAAATTTAAAACTATCATAGACCTTGATCTACACCTTATTCTCACACCAAATAGGCTTATGTCACCCTTACAGTTAATGATTTTAGCGTTTTATGATTGAAAGTTTTACTCAGAAAAGCAATAGTTTCTGAGCTGGAAGAGGCTGTAGGTAAGCCCTGACTCAGCCCATTTCCTACAAGAAGGTGGTCTTCTTCAAGGGAAAATCTGTGTTATCTTGGAATGCCGTACATTGGTTGTCAAACAACGATGTATGGTGCACTTTTTGGCACTTATCTAAAAGCTCTACATTTCCTTTTGGTTAAGGGACTTAAAATGTTTAGCTTTGATTTTTAACCCTTCCCTGCCTCAGAGTTTCAGCAATTCTGGTTCAGTCAATTCTTAGAACGAAAGAGCCTAGAACTCCAGAATAATAAAAAATGTCAACTGTATCATCTTAAAAAGAATGAATATTCTTTACTGAATATGAAATATTCAGGCTACTGTGACGTCTTTGACAAGAAGGAGAGAACAAAACATTTTTTTGCAAATTGGATGTCGGGTGCAAGTATACAGTTTAGTAAAATTAGTCAGATGATAAATAGAAAACCACTTTTCAGAGCACACACAAAGTATCTGAGCACTCTTTACACTTTTTGGTCTATTTAATGTGTCCTAGACATTTTTCTGGGACATTTTTGTGTGCTATCAGGATTTATCATCTGATTATTTTCTAGTATAATTGGGTGAAATCCATATTTTCTCAGAGAACACACATCATCTTAAACAGCATGTAATAACATCCTGGAGAGCTTATGTTATCACCATCTGTATACCAAATTAGAAAAATTCCACTTCTTATCTGCAATAGAATTTCTGTGCCACAGCATTTTTCTGGAAAGTTGAAAATAGACCTCAAGAAGAGAGGACTGTATCTACAGTCTTTTGGAAACCTCAGCACTTTCTCCTGTTGTTCAACTTAACTGCTGCTTCACTAAAGATTTCTGTAAAGTAAGGTCTCTCGTATTTGTTGAAGACAGTATGATTCATACTCAGCATCAAATCCACCCAAACTAGCAAACACATCTGGAAAAGGCAAAGTTAAGCATACCAGCCCTGTATGAATCTCCAAATTTTAAAGTGAGAACAGGCCTGGCTTGCTGTCAGTCACCTGCTAATACCTCTGTCATGGTTTCAGCTGGGATAGAGTTAATTTTCTTCACTCTAGCTGGTATAGTGCTGTGCTTTGAAATTAGCAGGGAAAAAAAAATCCTGTTGAGATAACACACAGATGTTTAGGCTGTTGCTGGGTAGCGCTTATACTAGTCAAGGACATGTCCAGCCTCCCATGCTCTGCTGGGTGCACAAGAAGCCGGGAGGGGAGGGGGCACAACCAAGAGAATGGATTCAAACTGGACAAAGGGATATTCCATATCATGTAACGTCATGCCCAGTATGTTACCTGGGAGGGGCTGGCCGGGGGAGGGAGGGAGCAATCGTGGCTCGGGGACGGGCAGCGTCGGTCGGCGGGTGGTGAGCGGCTGTATCGTTCGTGTTTCTGCGGTTTTTTTTCCTGTTTTCCCTTTCCTTCCTTTTCCCTTTTATTATATTAACATTATTGTCATTATTATCATAATCATTTATCATCATCATTTTATTGTAATCATTAAACTGTGCTTATCTCAACCCACAAGTTCTTTTGCTCGTCCGATTCTCTTCCCCATCCCACGGGGGTGGGGGGGGGATGTGAGCGAGCGGCTGCGTGGTGTTCAGTTGCCAGCTGAGGCTGAACCACGACAACCTCATATGTCTAATAAACTCCTCAGCTTCTCAGACCTTCACAGTTTCTGCTCTGATTAATCCAGTTATCTGTTGCTTTGCTCTATTAGCCTTTCATATGTCCCTTTTAAATTTCATGATACCAAAGGAAATTGTGGGTGGATCAGGAATAAGACAAGGGTGACCCTGAGGTGTTTCACTAACTTAATGATCTGTGATTAGAGGTCCTAGATCAATAGTGAGGCGGTATTGACAACTTTCTTAAAATTAATCTTCGTTTTATCCTTCATCGCTTTTTAGTTTTTTGCTCCATTTGAGTCACCTTCTTATTCTATCCAGGAATTAGGTCATTCTGATAGTAGAGGATATGCTGTCCAAAAAGTAAAATGTATGTAGTTGGGTAATATCTGCATATCACAGTGCTTTTACAATTTAAATACAGTGCATGATGTAGTCATAAACAAAAATAAAAGTATAAGAAGAATTAATGGAAACAGTCTCGTGATAAGCATTTACTGATTTTAATTTTGCATATATATTCTAATTATTATGGTATATATACATGCATTGTTATTGTACAAGATATATTACAGAAGTTTGTTGCAGTGTGAAATACGTTCAAGAAGACTTCATGTTACAGGAAACAAATCATTTTTTGGAGCTGGTACAGCTGTGTACAGCCTGTTTCTTCTTATCATCTCCAACTCCTTTCTCATTATCGATAATCAAATCTTGTAGTATTCTGTGAGTAGTAGTAACCTCTGAAGGTCATCAAATCAAAGAAAAAATAACAGTAAATAGCAGATTTCATCATTGTAGCTCCAGTCAACTTCCACTAACTTATATAAAGAATATACAAATTCAGTGACCAAATTCTGATTTGTTAAGCTATTCAGAATCAACATAGATAGTTACTTTAAAGTTAAACTTAGGAAACCTAATACAGAATCATACATGTGAATTGGTCATGTTAGGTTTTAAAGATTGCCTTAAAATATTTATCCATTCATTTTATGCAACAGTTCATCTTTTAGTAAGCCATAATCTTTCATGTCCATGATTTTACTGATGCTACAGACTCTTTCATTTCTAAGCTAGGATAGGTTTTATTCCATTAAAAAAGGGGAGCAGAGAGGAGGGGGAATGAGAAGGGAAGGGGAAAGAGGGAAGTTTTGCCCTAAATACAGAATTAAAAAAGCACACAGGTAATATCAGAATGACTACAGTGATAACTTGTGATTTCAGAGTGCTTCAGACATTGAAAAGTTTTGCATGAGTAATTGATTTACCAATCATAGAACTTCTTTTAAAAATTCCCCTTCCTTTCCACAAGTATTATGTAGTTTTTAGGACCAAATAAGATTTATTTTTCTACATATAAGTGTGAAGAAAGGTCTTTATGAGATTGACATGGAAACACTCAGCTTTGATGACTGCCTTTAGCATACAAGCTAAATAAAACCTAGGCTCAAAAAATCCTTAATGGTCTCAAAACGTCAACACAACAGCTTTCTACAGCCCAACTTTTAAAAGGAAGTAAATGATCATTTGATTATTCTTATAATGAAAAAAATCTTAGTAAACAACCAAAAATCATGGGATTTTTCATGTAAGTAATGTAATTGTAATTGCAGTTAGGTAGAACACACTGCACTCTGTTGTTTCCAGCAGTTTTTTACATGAGCTTGTCTATTCTCAACACAGATCACAGTACAAAAAAAGATTAGGAAAAAATGTTCAGGAGTTTAATGCTCCTGAAGAGGAGGAGACAGAGTGTGAACTTCGGGTTATTGTCATTTTCCCTAGGAAATGTATTCCTTTGCACTGAAATTTTTTTCTTCTGACAATAATACAGATGAAAAAGTGATTGTAGAGCTGGGGAGAAAAAAAGAAAAAAAAAAGTATTGGCTTGAATTTCATGTTACACTGTATCAGGTTTAGAAGACAAGCAATCTGTTACGACACTTGCTAGAAGGAATTATTTGTGTAATTGGATGTAGCCAGACATTATATGTGCTCAAAAACGTATGTCTGCATATGTGAAAATCCTTCTGAAAAAGCTGGCATTTACTTACTGTGAAGCACATCCTTCGTTAGCAATTCTATCCTCTGTAGGGACAGCTAACCAAACTCATGTTGATGCAACTTCTTGTCACAATCTAGAACTAAAGAAACATATAAAAAATGTTATGCAGAATCATAAAAACACTTCAAAATATATGTTACTCCATATGCCATGACTACTATGAGTATAAATATACTTAATGTATGCTTATGGTATTTTAAAAAGCCATGTTTTAAAGTCATATGTTAGTCCTTTCTGGATAATTATATCTATCAGAAAGCTGGGGATACCTTATTTCCAAAAGTATGAAATATTAATTCTGAATTCAGCAGGCTACATTTAACTGATTTTTAGACACAGCATTTTTAAATTTTCTGATCTGGGTATAAGTATGCAGTTTGGGAGAAGGAGCAAGTGATTCTCTGGAAAGCAGATCCAACTTTAGAATTATGTCTCTAGGGACCTCAGATTGGTCAGTGCAGGGGAATGCAGAGTGCTGGAATGGTCCCAAGGCTATGCATGGGTGAGAACCATTTTTTGTTTTACCCTCTGTTCTTGGTCTGGTGTCAGCTCTACTGACAGAACCTCTGTTCTTCGCGCAGTTCTATTAACTATGTATGGAGTCAATGCCATTCCGTCTGGTCTCTGTACTAGTAGGGCACACATCAATCTCTTTTTTTTTTTCAGTTTTTCTTGTCCTGTAGACAGCTAGACATGTTTCTTACACCATTTTCAATGACTTTTTGCTAGCACAGCTTTAAATGGTTCAGTGATTTTTGCCAGCTTATTGTTCCACAGACTACAGAGCAAAAAGTAAGAAATTTTTTTACAGTTACATCTCCTTATATTTGAGACCTATAAACTCTCTTTCTCTGGGTTAATCCCATCGTTTGTTTTTCTTACTTCAGCTTTTTAGCACCTTGCCCTGCAAACCTTTGTACAAAGCTTTTCCTTCAGTACGTACAGTCCTTACTTTGGCTAAGTTTGTTAATTATCTCCTCTGCTGATATAATTGTTTCCCAGGTAGATTCTAACATTTCAGGTTAATTGCTATGTAAAGAGTGAGGAAAATGGGAGAAACTCAGAGGATCTTATCATGCACCTAGCTGGATAGAAAGCCTCATGATTAACAAGCATACGATCAGAAGTATATGGCCAATGTGCCTCAGCAATGACTTGCTTCTTGAGGCATGGGGTTAGTTAAAGAAGATTATATCTCACACCAAAGCCTATATAAAAGCCCATTACTAGCAAATGCGGGCTGATAACAAGTCAGCACGATCGCAGGAGCTGCAAAGGGAACCCTGCTGTGGCTTGCTGTGCAAAATCCTGCCAAGAACCAGATATATTTCTTGTACTGAAGACGTACCTGGAGGTATCTCTCCTCTCTGAACCAGTGTCTACATCTGACCCTTAATATATTAAATCTGTGTACAATATTACCAAAAGGAGGGTGGAAGATGTTGTCAGTAATGACAATCTTCAAGCTGCTATAATGATACTGACTTAACTTTAAGGCATCTTCTCTTCCAGACATATATGATGATCTGATATTCTACTACAAGGCATGTGCAATTTGTTTGCTGAGCAGATAATCTGGTACTGTTGTTATTTATTTCACATAAAAACATAAAAATGTAAAAAAAGTGCAAGTGCTATTATCATTTGTAAAAAACTTTAGTCAGGATGGCATTTTGGAGCAAAGCAATGGTATTAATAACACTCAGCTGGCACATTCCAACCCCTACTATTGAATGTCAACTTGGTTATAATCACAAACATATTCAGAAGGACTGGAAAATAACATCAAAGATTGGCTAAGTGTTTAGTTTGGGATGTCCTCGAGTCTCATGAGTTCCTGAGAAGTCTAAAGGACTAAATCTCAAGTTGCTTCAACAGCACTGTGACATGCAGAGCAAGCTCCTGCCAGGACTGAAAAGGGTGCTGACTCACGTAACATCCAAGGTGCTAATTTAAGAATCTGATACGAGGAATATATTCCATGTATTCCTTCCTGTATTTTTATTCTTTTCACTGAAGAACTGCTTTTATTGAGGCCCCAATCAGATAAGTAGGAGAAACTTGTGGAAAGGAAAAGTCTAAAGAAGCAACAAATTGCTGGATGAAGCTTTCTTAATTTTCAGCAAGCAGGAACATTGTTTACTGCCTACATCATAGAAAATCTGGACCTTTTGCTTAATCATACTTTCCTTGTATGACCTTGCATGAGTAACTCAGCTACTGCATGCCTCATTCTCTCCACCTGTTGAAGATACAGAGTATATGTCCACAGATGAGGAGTCTAACAAAGGTAAAACAATTGCCATGTCTTGAAGACTTCTGAATATCTTTGTATGCCATTTTTTGCAAGGTGTTACTTAAAACTCCAGGTTGGTTTCAATTTCTTTTTTTTTTTCCTTTAATTTTAAGTTAGTCTTAATCTGTCTCTTTTCTGCATAATAAAGTATAACTTTATTGTAGAAATTCTGATATAAAGTAAAACTCTTATGCAAGACCACAAAGGACAGGTTTTTCATAATTAGTTCTTCCTACACATGTTCCTACAGCACGGATGGATATTCTCATTTTGTTTTAGAAGCTCAGAGTGGTTTTATCACACACAGCTACAAGCAGGAGTTCAATGTTATCATATTAAGGCTAGCTAAACTTCTGTAAAACTTGATTAATATTCATAAACATACAAGTAGATGTAAAATTATTTTCTTAATGGCTTGTTAGAATCTACTATAAAAAGAAACAAACTGAGAAATAGTTTTCTGAAATGCTTATATATGAAAAATAAAATATTTTTCATGAGTTTTCTCCCTTTCCGTCCTCTTCCCTAATTCTAATAACTGTAAGAGACCCACATCATCATTGCCCAACAAATCAGAGAGGTAACATTTTAAACCCATTTTGCAATGTCGCGAGTACACAAGCTAAAGTAATGAGTAATCTGGTCCCAAGTTATATTTTCTTCAGATGCAACAAGACTGTAAGATCATTATAAGAAACGGTGACGCAACTAAAACTCGTGTAGGAGTCACAGGGACAGAATCCAATGGGTTATACAGACATACCTAAGAACAGAATGTTGTCTGTAAGCTTTAGCAAACAATCCAAGGAAAAGGCTTACAAATTATTGCCCTATGTAATGTGCTTACAACTGTTAAATTTTTACTTGTTAAACACAGGTTCTTTTATATGCACCTACTTTCACATGCTTTTAGTTGATTTGCTTTTGTCAATGTGTCATGGTTTAACCCTTCCCTTTCTCAAAAATGTCTTCTGCTGTGCTGCCCCATACAATGATGTCATCAATGTATTGTAGGTGTTCGGGAGCTTCTCCCTGTTCCAGTGCAGTCTGGACCAGTCCATGGCAAATGGTAGGACTGTGTTTCCACCCCTGGGGCACTCGATTCCAGGTGTACTGGACCCCCCTCCAAGTGAAAGCAAACTGTGGCCTGCACTCTGCTGCCAGAGGGATTGAGAAGAATGCATTAGCGATATCAATTGTGGCATACCACTTGGCCGTCTTTGACTCCAGTTCGTATTGGAGTTCCAGCACGTCTGGCACAGCAGCACTCAATGGTGGAGTGACTTAATTCAGGCCACGGTAGTCTACTGTTAGCCTCCACTCTCCATTAGACTTCCGCTCTGGCCATATGGGACTGTTAAAGGGTGAGTGGGTTTTACTGATGAATCCTTGGCTCTCCAGTCGGTGAATGAGCTCATGGATGGGAATCAGGGAGTCTCGGTTGGTGCGATATTGCCGCCGAAGCACTGTTGTGGTGGCGATCGGCACCTGTTGTTCTTTGACCTTCAGCAACCCCACAACAGAAGGGTCCTTCGAGAGACCGGGCAAGGTAGACAGCTGTTTAGTTTCCTCCGTCTCCAAGGCAGCTACACCAAAAGCCCACTTGTAACCTTTTGGGTCCTTGAAATACCCTCTCCTGAGGTAGTCTATGCCAAGGATGCACGGAGCCTCTGGGCCAGTCACAGTGGGGTGCTTTTGCCACTCATTCCTGGTTAGGCTCACTTCGGCCTCCAATACAGTTAGCTCTTGAGATCCCCTGTCACTCCAGCAATGCTGATGGGTTCTGCCCCTATATAGTTTGATGGCATTAAGGTACACTGTGCGCCGGTGTCCACTAAAGCTTTATACTCGTGTGGGTCAGATGTGCCAGGCCATCGGATCCACACAGTCCAGGAAACCCGGTTATCCCTTTCCTCCACCTGGCTGGAGGCAGGGCCCCTCTAGTCCTGGTCACAGCATTCACAACTCACTTCCTGTAAATGTGAATCAAGAGTCTCTCTATTAAGGTCAAAAAGAAAATCAGCACTTCTACTCCTCTGTCTGGGGACCTGCTCACTGGAAACTGGAGCAGCAGCTTTCCTGGAAGAACCCCCCTGAGTAACTGTTTTTCCTTGCAGCTCACGTACCTGTGCCTCTAGGGTCGAGGTAGGTTTTCCATCCCACTCCCTCATGTCCTCTCCATGGTCGCGCAGGTAAAACCATAGGGTGCCCCGTGATGTGTACCCTTTCTCTTGAGCAAAGGGATGCTTCCTCCTAATTACTGAGATACTGCTCTGTACAGGTAGGGAGTAGGACATATCTTCTTTAAGTT
This sequence comes from Phalacrocorax aristotelis, assembly GCF_949628215.1. Classification (NCBI taxonomy): domain Eukaryota; kingdom Metazoa; phylum Chordata; class Aves; order Suliformes; family Phalacrocoracidae; genus Phalacrocorax; species Phalacrocorax aristotelis. The sequence goes on along the minus strand of NC_134279.1, from coordinate 61,917,837 downwards.
GCTGGAACTCCCAGGACAGTTTCTCCACAGCCAAGACAAGGCAGGAAGAAATATTTGCTTTGTACTCCTGGATTTTATCAATCACATCCCCCACTGTTGGAGCCTCGTCATCTTTCCAGGACACTTGCTAATGAGCGACCATGGGATGATGGTGTGCTCCGTACAAACTTCTGCCACATGGGTTGTGTACCCTGGGCTTCATCTGGATCTTTGGGTGACTGTTGATCGTCCACGTCACCATAAATGACCTCAAGCACAGCTAATTCCCTTAGATACTGGATGCCTTTCTCCATGGTTGTCCATTTTCCTGGGCAATATATAACATCTTCCTTGAAGGGATACCTTTCCTTCACTCTGGACAGGAGTCACCTACAGAGGCTGAGAGCTTGTGCCCCTTTTGAATCACTTTGTCAGTGTCCCCTTCCCTAGACAGGGATCCCAGTTGTTTGGCTTCCTTCCCCTCTAATTCCAGACTGCTGGCCCCATTATTCCAGCATCGGAGCAGCCAGGTGACAATGTGCTCACCTGAACAACGGCTGAAATATCTGTATATCTCGCAACTCACTCAAGGATAGGGATCGGGTGGTTTCTGTCTCATTTATGACTACTTCTTCCTCCTCTCCTGATGACAGCCCTGCTGTTCCATCATCTCTTTCTAACCAAGTTGACCTTCGCTTCCAAGATTTCACCTTGTGTATAGGGGTGACTGATACTGGCATGGGTTGATTCTCCGATTCAGCTGCTATGCCCATTGTGGGAGCTGGCGTGGCTGCAGTGCCTATCATTTTTATTCCGGATCCAGAGACCTTCTCTTCCCCTTGGGGGTACTGAATAGTGTTGAACAGGGCTTGATAGACATGGGCCAGGCCCCAGCACATTGCAGTGATCTGTGTCTCTCTGGAGTTGCCGGAATGACAACATATTTCTTCCAAATTTGAGTGACAACATACTTCTACCACTAATTTGACATGATTCTGCACTTGTTGAGGGGTGAAATTCCAAAACACTGGAGGTGCCCACCATTCTAGCATTTGCCCATACTATCCCACATACCCTGCCACTCATAATTATCAAGCCTTGGGCAGATTTCTGGATGATACTCTTAAAATGCTTACTAACCTTAGACAAAACCAAAACAATATTCCCAAGAAAAACCAATAGATGTATCTTCACTACCCAAGGATGTTCAAGATACTGAAAAGTTATTGTCATGAAGGAGGAAACCTCATAGAAGAAGGTAGCTAAAGTGATGTTCTGTATTTCCTCCATAAAAAAAAAAACCTCAGAAGAGGAGGTATAATTGCTAATTGTCTCTATGAGGTGGTACCTGAAGTACAGTAATGGTTTCAGTACAAAACCCAAATACCAGATAAAGCTCAAGGCCACTGTTTTAACAAAAAATCTCCCAGGCAAAGCATCACTAATCACTGCAGAGCACAGCAAACTGCAAAAACCAACACCAATCTTTAACATATACAGCAAAACCAAAAGCATGGTGCAGATCAGATAAACTAGTATTGAGAACAGATGAGTCAATGCTGTGACCAGAAACCGTTATTCTCTCAAACCTTTCATGCCCCACGTTGGGCACTGAAAAAAGACTGTTGTGGCTTAACCCTAGTCAGCAACTAAGCATCACACAGCTGCTTGCTCATTCCCCTCACCCCAGTAGAATGGGGGAGAGAATCAGAAGGGCAAAAGTAAGAGAACTCGTGGCTTGAGATGTTCTTATCTCAAGAATCAAGAGATGTTTTTATGTCAAGTTTAATAAAGTTAATAATAATAATAATAATAATAATAATAATAACAACAACAACGATGTAATGAAAAGGAAAACAACAAGAAGCAAAACCCAGTGAAAAAACAAGGGATGCAACCGCTCACCACCCACCGACCAACATCCCACCAGTCTCCAAGCTATGATCGCTACTTCCCCTGGCCAACTCCCCCCAGCTTTATGTACTGAGCGTGACATCATATGATATGCAATACCACTTTGGCCAGTTTGGATCAGCTGCCTTGGCTGTGCCCCCTCCCCTCCCAGCTTCTTGTGCACCTGGCAGAGCATGGGAAGCTGGAAAAGTCCTTGACTAGTGTAAGAACCACTGAGCAACAACTAAAACATCAGTGCATTATCTACCTTATTTTCATAATAAGTCCAAAACACAGCACTATACCAGCTACTAGAAAGAAAATTAACTCTATCCCAGCTAAAACCAGGACACACTGTTTACTCCATATTATAAATAATTCTTACTAATTAAAACACAAAGATATTCCAAACCACACTCCAAATACACCCATTGCTTTGGTGTTATCTAAACATTTTGGGTCTTCTACTTTTTTTTTTCTTAATTATTTAGAGGAAACAGGTAGCAGACTTTGTACTTAAGAAATCTCAAAAGCCATTACTTTTTCAATGGCTGCCATCTATCACCAGGCAGCCATTTATTTTCTGAGTGTTCTAGAATAGTTTTCCTGCACTAAGACTACTGAAAGGAAAGGGGAAAATGGAACATTTGTTTTCTTGGAAACAAGATGTTTAAAATAGATTTAAAGCATTTAGTGTTTCTAGTATACAACACTTGGAGCCTAAGTCTCATTATACAAAGACCTTTTTACCTACTCGGACAGTCTACAGAACACAAACAGCCCAGAAGAATTCTGCACAGGCAGAAATGGCTTTCTGAGAACAAAGAGTAAATGTCAGCTTTGGCCTTTCCAACCAGGATAAAATATTTGTATTTGGTCTTGGTCTAACACTTGGGGTGTGGCTATGATGTAGAGCACCGTACCCTTGTTTCCAAGGATATATAAGGCAGTGAGTGAACTGGAGGATATGTTAATGCTATTTTGTACTTAATCTGGGTCTATACGAAGATACAGGTAGTCCTAGAGTTTCTCAGCCTACTTACATCTGACTGTAGTTAAAATTTTACTTCCTTGCCTTAACTTTCTTTTTCTCTAGATCATCAATAAAACAAACAGGAGTGAATTTTTCTAAATGTGGTGAGGGGCGGGGTAAAATCTTAGAACAAACTCTTCACTGGTTGTATAAGTGCTATTTGACAGTGTACTACAGTGTGCAACAAATACTATGCAAAGTATAAAAACAAAAACGTAATTCTTCAAGAATTGGTTCATCTTTAAGAATGGGACTGCAGTCACACTACCTCAAATTAACTAATTCCCTTTTTCTCTAGCCTATCTAGAAAAACCTTGTAAATAAACAACATTAGCCAGGCTACTGACTACTCAAAACATAATTTTTTCAATAGACTAGCTTTTAAAATTGTGACGGTTAAAATCACTGGTAGAAAAATGATAGAAAATACTGATTTGCAAGTTGTGATTTAAATGAGAAAAGTTTTTTTCTGTTTTGACATGTTTAAACTGGACTGTTTTTTCTTTCTGTTTCCTTTGCTTGGGTTTGGTTAGGTTTTTTGTTCGATATAGTTTTTGCCAGATTTTTTTTTTGCTATAAATTCGACTGAATATAACAACATAACAATAAAGAACAACATGAACTTCTATATCCTTACCACTCTATCCCTGTTTCATGGGGGTTTTGTTTGTTTATTTGTTTTGGCTTGGCCATTCTTTTATTTTCTCCTTTTTACTTCCACTATTTTGTTTTGGCCATTATTTGCGTTAGCTTTTGCTATCTACTTAGTTTTTCCTAACATTACTGTTAGCATGGTTTTCAGATGTGCTAGGGAGCAGCAAGATCAGGGCTGCTCCACAAAGAAGGATGAGCCACAAGCCAAAGGTAACCACAGCACAGGCACTGCTCTCACTAGAAGGGCACACCCCCACAGGGCCTGACTACAGCACCAGAGCAGGGTGCTGATAAGATCTGTCAACAGACACAGTTTATCCGAGCTCTTAGTTTTTAGTAAATAGAAAATTATTCACATGCTAATAGCACTTCATTAAGTAATCCTTTATGGTCTGGTTCATCACTAAGTGTTAGCTGACTCTCCTGCGGTTCGTACATATGACTAGGAACATAACAGTATGGTTCAGCACCAGGAAACACATCACCTGATACACACAAACAAGTACAAAAATATTAGGCTAAGGCTTTGTTCCAGTAGCCTTCCCACCTGGATTAGGGTATAGTGCTCAGACTCCAGGTGCCACCTTATTCAGTATATATTGAAATTACAGTACAGTATCAGATTGACCTGTATCTTCCCACAATACACACTTATTTATTTGTATATATGCTTTTCTGATGCACTTGAGAAATATAGTTCTTACCAGTTGCCATGGTTGCTGACTGCAATCTTAATAAATTTCTTAAAGTGTTTTGAAGAGTGCACAAAAATACCATCCTAGGCAGGTTGCCAGCTGGAAGGATATTATAAAATACTACACTTGCTCACCAGGGGTTTCCCACAATATCTCTCCAGCTGGCAGCCTGCCCTGCTAGACAGGAGCCTCTGGGAGGGCAACACTGTACCTGTTGCTGGCAGATTTGATCTCACAGAGGGGTGCGAGTGTCCCAGGAAGAGCTTTTAACAAATTCTTCAAGCCTAGTCATTTATATGGTTTTACTTCACCTACAACAACTTTGTGCTTGATAGAAATCTGCCTGTTTTAAAAATATCAATAACATATGAACTAAAATTTTCCCCACTTTACAGAAATCTTCACAGAATATTAAAATTTCTAAAGATTGTCACACTAGATTTGGGAACTGTAAACCTTATATTGTTAGAATAAATAGGGTAATATTACACTTCAACAAGTGATCTGTAATGCAGACATCAAATAGTTTCCTCAGATTTCATTGGCTGACTAAATAAATATTGATTGTACAGTGTTTTAGCATGAGCAACAGTTGCAGCTTCCTGAGTAGTTTAGGACCTTAACTTGGACAGGAAGAACAAAACCAAAAAGGATTTGTGTTTCGCAAGTCACCCAAACTCATTTTCAAAATCTCATTGAAGAATCTGAAGACTTCTTTTTTTGTCTATTTTTCAAAAGAGTCTTAGGGTTTCTGACTTCCTTTAGGAAGACCATAACAGAGATTTTTTAGGATTGTTTTTCATGAATGTAGATCCTGCTCCCTGAACAGGTTAAGACATTTTACTGTACTGAATGAAGAATCAGCAACTAATAAATAAAAAGCAAAAGCTGACCTAAGAAATAATCTTTTAAAATATAAACCAGAACTGATATCTATAATTCAGATCATTCCAAACCTTTCCATCTGCGTCTGCTGATAGAGCACAAATCTTGATAAAGGAGGAACACAAGGGAGAACAAAGCATAACTGCCAAACTATGCACTTTCAAACGTAATGATATCTAGTCATTGGTAACTGGAACCATTTTTTAATGCTGCAGGATGTCATTGAAAAGACAAGTTGAAGATGACAGAGAATGTTGACATTTCATATGAAATCAGGATGGCTTGAATTCTTCTCTTGGCCAGACAAGCAGGTTTCAACATTTTCTCCAATTTGGACAGATGTATATTCACATCAAATGTTCATGATGTCATTTTCTTGAGACCTTGCAGGTACAACACAGGTGCTGGTAGTAGAATTTCTGAACTGACTTGGATGGCCAGATTGAGCTATGAATCAGTCCACTACATATGAAACAAATATACCCAGCCTGGAGGACAGTATTTTGGTGCCAAGTAGCAGAAAGCAAGCGCGAGAGCAAGAGCAGGTGTCCAAAACATTGTAAAACTTAGTTCCTTGGGCAAATCACTGGCGTTTATAAGTAAGAAGGCCTTAATTTTGGCAGTCATACTTACCAGATGATGACACTAAAAGACCTTTCAAGAATATGGGCTGGGTTTCAGTAGGCACTTTTTCAGGGCCATTGCACAGAGGTCAACAGATCTTACTCTTCCTTATCATCCCAAGAATATATCAACTGAAATGGTCATGTACTCAAAAAAAAACCACACCAAAACAAAACCAGTAGGCTGACAGAAACTGTGGGCGGGGGAAAGTTCCAACCTTTCACTTCCTAGTGTGTAGGGTCCTTCAGAAAGGTCTGTCTGATCAGATAAAAAAAATCTACCAGCTCTCAGTGTTACACAGTTCCAAGAATTTCACTTTAGCATGAAGAAAGCCTGATTCTTTGGTATCAAGAAATGCCTATTTTCTCCTGAAAAACATCCAGAAATAGCCTTCTGCCTGAAAGGAAAAAACTATTGATGCCACATTAGTAGAATCTTCTAAATTTTATGATGTGATCCAAATCTGTAACAATAAAGTGTTAGATAAAGATGTGAGATAGTCTGAAAAGATACAGCTTTTGAATAAGACACAATTTCACCTTAGCCTCTTGGGCTTTTTCCTTGAGTATGACTTGACCAGCAACATCCAAGAATCATTTTGGACAGAATGGACCTTATGAACGAAGAACCACCAGATGAGCCTCAGGAATTTGTCTTATTGCAGAGAGTTTTCAGACTTAGTATTTTGTAAGTATGAAAAGTGCTAGCTTTCATGATTCTGTTCTTAGCACTGTCATTGTTGTACTCCATCCCACAGTTTAATTTTGTGTCTTTCATCACATCTGGTTTTATTCTAGATTATAAACCATGGAACAAATACTATGTAGTTTGCCACAGAGGTATCTACTTTTAGATACTGAATGTAGTCTCTGTGGACTACCATTAAAAGCCTTTTTTCAAAAGCTATTACTAAAAAAAAACAACAAAAAAATTAGCTTTCTGCTTCACCTAAAGACTCAGTCTAAGAATTCAGAGAGCTCAATTAAACTAATGCAATGCTTTAATGCCGAAGATCCTGGTATCAAGTATATTAATCAAGATGGCAGCCTTCAAAACACAAATAGTTCTGTTGTTGCTCATAGCTGACTGATATGCAAAAACTGTTTACAGATTACACCAAGCTGTGCAGTGCAGTTGTCACACCAGGACAGGATGTCATCCAGAGAGACCTAGACAAGCTGGAGAGGTGGGCCTGTGAGAACCTCATTAGGTTCAACAAGGCCAAGCACAAGGTCCTGCACCTCAGTCGGGGCAACTCCCACTATCAATACAGGCTGGGGGATGAAGGCATTGAGAGCAGCCCTGCAGACAAGGACTTGGGGGTGCTGGTGACTGAAAAGCTGGACATGAGTCAACAATATGCACTTGCAGCCCAGAAAGCTAACCGTATCCTGGGCTGCACCAAAAGAAGCATGGCCAGCAGGTTGAGGGACAAGATTCTGCCCCTCTACTCTGCTGAGACCCCACCTGGAGTGCTGCGTCCAGGTCTGGAGCCCTCACCACAGGAAGGACATGGACCTGTTGGGAGTGGGTCCAGAGCAGGGCCACAAAAATGATCTGAGGGCTGGAACACCTCTCCTGTGAAGAAAGGCTGAGAGAGTTGGGGTCGTTCAGCCTGGAAAAGAAAAGGCTATGGGGAGACTTTACTGCAACCCTTCAGTACTTAAAGGGGGGGGGGGGGGGGGGGGGGGCTACTGGAAGGGGGGCAATCTCTTTAGCAAGGCCTATTGTGACAGAACAAGGGGTAATGGTTTTAAATTAAAGGAGGGTAGATTTAGACTGGATATAAGGAAAAAATTGTTTACAATGAGGGTGGCGAAACACTGGAACAGGCTGCCCAGAGAGGTTGTGGAGGCCCCATCCCTAGAAACATTCAAGATCAGGGCTCTGAACAACCTTACCTAATCAAAGATGTCCCTGGTCAATGCAGGGGGTTGGACTAGACAACCTCTAAAGGTCTCTTCCAACATAAGCCATTCTATGATCTGAAGATATGGAGGTATCTGGAGATTTTTCTTTTGTGTGTTTTTGCTACTTTGAAAACTCTGTATGTCCTGGTTTTAGCTGGGATAGAGTTAATTTTCTTTCTAGAAGCTGGTATGGTGTGGTGTTTTGGACTTAGCATGAGAATAATGTTGATAACACACTGATGTTTTAGTTCTTGCTAAGCAGTTCTTACACTAGTCAAGGACTTTTCTGGCTTCCCATGCTCTGCTGGGTGCACAGGAAGCTGGGAAGGAGCACAGCCAAGACAGCTGATCCAAACTGACCAATGGGATATTCCATATCGTATGACATCATGCCCTGTATATTAACTGGGGGAGTTGGCCGGGGGAAGCAGCGATCACAGCTCGGGGGCTGACAGCATTGGTTGGTGGGTGGTGAGTGGTTGCATCACTGTGTTTGTTTTTTTTCTTCTCTTTTTGTGGGTTTCATTTCCCTCTCTCATTATTTCCCTTTTCATTACATTATTATCATAAACATTACCACTATTACCATTATTGCTATTACTATTTTATTTTAATTATTAAATGGTTTTTATATCAACACCTGAGTTTTCTTGCTTTTGCTCTTCCGATTCTCTCCCCCATCGCACAGGGGTGGGGGGAGTGAGTGAGCAGCTGTGTGGTGTTTAGTTGCTGACTGGGGCTAAACCACGACACTGTGTGATACAGAATTACATGAGTCAGAGAAGGAGGATATATATTTGCAAAACTAGCCAAGGAATAGCATAATTGGATGACTTCTGGGTACACTCCATTTATATCAATTTGTTTAAAAGAGCACCTCAGTGGAGTTCTTTTAAATGCTACAAGGATAAGTAGGAGAAAGCAGCACAGAAGTAGAAAGAGACCAGCTAGTCATTTTATTTTACAGTGTTATACACTGGGACTTGTTACACCCTAGGGCAGGCAATAAATTTTATAATCAAAACATTACAGAAGTCCTACATCTACAGAGGATGCTTCCTGAGTTAATCTTCTGGGTGGCTTTCTAGGGTCTAAATTCTAATGCTGACTAACACAGAACTATTTTATTTACAAAAGGCTTGACAAAGAATAAAGATTTTCCCTCAAAAAATCTGACGGAATTATTCCTAAAAATGTTGGACAAATTAAACAATACTACCTTGAAATTGCACAAATTATTAATAACTATGAGACAGTAATTGACACTGAAGCTATTACCTTGATATCATCCACCAAAAAAGAAAGGTCAAAACACCTGCCCTTAAACAGACATGCTTTGAAACTTTGGAATTTTCAACATCATTTGACTGCATAACTCTACTATAATTACAAGATGATTGATTTAAGATAAGTGAGTTTAATAAACTATTAATGATAATGCACTCCTTTGGTACCTCTGTACCAATTCTATCTATACAAGGACTGAAGTGATACACTTAATTTACTTTAACCTTGTACTTATTAATTTATATGCTCTCACACTTAAATTTTTCTGTAATATGAGCTTTATGTTGTTCCTGTTAGAAGAATTTTCTGAGTTCAGACACTTAAAGAAGCTTGATATCGTTGCTAGAGTAAAACCACTATTGATATAAAGCTAAATAATTAAAACTTTCCCATAAGCAAACACAAGATACTTGCAAAGTGACTGTCATAAAATTTCCTTTTCTTTTTTTGTTACAACTTTCTGAGAAAGTGTCATTTGAGTATAATATTTTCAATTTTAAATTCAATCTTACCAAATTTTGGAGAAGCAGTTAGGGAAGTATCAACAGGTGTTTGAGATAAATCTGTAAAACTATTTTGCAGGTGGCTTTGCAGTGTAATAACTACTAGTACTGAGAAATAGCTGTGTCATAGAAATCATAATTATATGGCTTCCTTAAGGAGAAAAGTTATTAGTCAAGAATTTAAAATACTACACACTAAATAAGTGACAGTCTTATCAGGAAAAAAACCAAGGAAACTATCCATTAATTGATTATGTAATTATATAACTAGAAATTGTATCCCAATGCATGTGCACAGGGGGGTCAGATTAGGGCTGTCCTTTCCAAGCGCTAAGTAAAGCTTCCTAGCTATCACGCTGAACTATATTGCTTTGATAGTCTCAAAATCAGCAGTATCTTTACTTTAATATTGGTTCATAGTGGCCCCAGAATTTTTTTGCGGGGCAGGGATGCTTATAAATGCATAATGCTATATAAGCAAAAAACTTATGAAATACAGTGATAAATACTTTCATACAGTAATCTTGTTTTAGGTAAAGTTTGATGTAGCTGCTAGAGAAATATGTATATCTTTCAGGTGGTAAAATCAACTTCTAATGCAAAACAATAGCATAACATAAAACCAAAATTGGAGTAAAGGATGTTTCAGAACACCATATCTATTCAGACGTAGTTAAGATGCAATTTAAGCCTGTAGTAGAATAAGGCTTGTTTGTTGGGAATGTAAATTATAAACAGATGTATCAAAATGAACACATACAATGCATTTAAAAAACATATAGGGTGCTTTAAACAGTTTCAGAATGTTGAGAGAATATTATTATTTTGTTAGAATATCTATTAGTGTTTTATCAATAGCGAGCATTTATAGTAACACTATAAATGATGCACAAAAAACTACATTCAATTGCTGTAAAAATATATTCCAGAGATTAACTTTAAGACCTTAACAGAACAATAATTTAGAAGCTGCTCAGGTCTGGGAAGTTATTCCTAGCTTCTGGCAGACTAAAGCAACAATTGATTCTGAGAAATCTTGGCAAAATCCCAATACATTTACTGATTGCAGTATCCAAGTATGATCTTGCCAATGTTTGTTAAAACAAACATTGATCTCTGTTTCCTTTTCTTTGTTTGCTAAATGTACAAATGTTCCAAGTCCATAACACTCTCTACTGATTTCACTTTTCAAATATGTAGTTTAAGTGATTAGGGCTAGTCAGGCTTTTTCTGCCAACAGCTTTTCAATCAGAAAAATGCTCATTTGTTAAAAAAAAAAAAAAAGGGGGGGGGGGGGGAAGAGAAAACATTTTAGCTACCGTTATTTTGCAGTGTAAATGGTTCTATTCTGCTGCAGGATTGAGTTTTAAGTAAAAACAGGAAAAGATTGCTGTACAATACAGCAGCCAGTGGTCAAAAACTGTGCAAACAGGTAAGAAGCCCAACTTTAAATCTCTTTATTTAGAAACCTGATGGTTTAAGTGGTCTTGGGAACATAGGAATACTTGAATCACCAGACTTCTGACAGGTTTCATAAGAGATGTCTCTCAAGCTCTCTTTTGGGGAGAATACTCTCCTTTTGAAAAAGTAAATAGTAATTGTGCGCAAAAGAAGAGAAGTCAGATAACTGTATTTTAACATTAAAATTTTCAGATGCATCTTTGATGATTCCATTTTTAAATCTTAAGTCACTAAAGAGTGCTCAATTATACATATAAAATTACATATGCACTAAAAAAGTGAGAGAGTACAAATTGAATAACCAGTTGTTGGGCAAACCGTAGGAACAGTGATAATAGCAGGCACCCAGTTTGAAAGCCCTCAATAACAGAGACTTGATGTGATCTGATGAACCTTGAATTCCTTTTTTATACAGTCGAACAATTTCATTAGAATAAGCAGGGAATACTATCAAACAACTTTGTCCTTAACTGGTACATCAATGTCTTTTTAGGCAAGGTGAGGTTCACCAGTCTTCTACACTCCAAGACTGTATTCTCTTGTCTGACACCCCCTTTTCTTTTTTTTTTTCCTTTTCTTTTTTTTTTTTTTTACTGTTACCATCCCCCTTCCTCCCTGTTTACAATCAGCACATTGTGTCAGAATAGGGGAACACAAAAAGCAGGGCCACCCAAGAAGGTAGAGCAACCAAGAGTACCCACAGCACCGGCAGAGCAGTGCCCTTACCAGCCGAGGTGGACTGGTCAGTGTGCTGATAATGGAGTCCAGCAACAGTCCCAGACAAGGCAAGGATATAAATGAGGTACAGCATCTATCCAGGGAATCCAGTTAGAAGCTGCAGAAGACAGGACCGAATACAGCACTGGAGACAAGATACAGCATACATACAAGGAGTCCACTCAGGAGACAAGCTACCTACGGCATAGGTCCAAGGTCCTCGTAGAAAACAAGATGAAAAACAGGAAAGGTACACTTAAGCTACAGCCCACACAAGGACACTGACTTATCAGGCCTCAGCTTAATTGAGGCTCCTAGGACTCAAGGCAGATGGTGTGGGTGGAAGCCCCAGGTGAGGCTGGTCAGAGTCATTAAGACCTATGGGTATCTTAAGAGCTTTGATAATCACAGCCTTTAAGCTTCTTCATGCTACCACAATTTAGGAAATCAGCCAAACAGATTTCTAGTCAAGCTGGACTCAAAAACAAAATTAGTCTAACTGTACTATCAGGTTTCTTAGCTCAGGCATCAACATAGTATTGTGTAGATACAAACATGACTTTTATCGGATCAGTTGTTAAGCTCCAAAAGCATAGTTTGTTTACTAGCCAAATTTCTGCTTTTGATAATACTGAGAAGTCTTCAAGTCCAAGAAATGCTAAGCAACATGGGACTGAGCATAGGCCCAAGGTTTGTCAGCATCCACAAGACAGTCTTTGTCCCGCTTCTGCAGGAGTCCTCACAGGTAAAATTATCAGATTGGCTTCTATTCAAAGTATGGCCAAATAACTGGGAGAGAAATTACTAGTAATATATACATTTATGAGCTTTTAAAAAAAATGTTGTAACTGTCTACTTGGACAGTAGATGAAAAGAAAGGCTATGGCGAAAGTAGCAAAATTATTTTCAGTCTTGGCTTGAAGAGTAAACTGTTAGATGGCCATAATGTGAACTCACCTCTTGTGAAAGATGTAGAGAATGCAATGCAATGGTACTTCAAAATATGTTACAAACTTTCTTTTAAAAAGAGATTAACTTCTTTCATGCCCAGCTGACTGATACATTTTTGTTTGTACACAGTGAAGAGTTCATTACCTTTTGAATTATGTGTTATTTTAATCCATCATGGGACAGAGAAAGCAATAATGAAAAAGCTTTGTATGCTGAAAAAGAATACAAAAAAAAATGAATAAAAGTCTGCACTTGACTTTCCAACGCAGGGTCTGTCCATTCCTCTGTCACATACTTCCAACTAGAAGTGTCACCTCTACCACTCAATATTTAGGATATTGGACTGAATACTGGTTTCAGAAATATGTCAAATGCTACCAAGCCACCACAGCTAATAACTTCATACCTAAGACAGAGAGACTTCATACACAAAAAAGTCTGAGAGGGATCATTTTTCTTTTTTAAAAATAGACCACTCTCTCTTGTCATACAGACAAAAATATCATACAAAAGACAGGTTTACTTGACAAGAAAACAAGAGAAAGTATTGGCATCATTTATTATTAAAATAAAAATCCTTAAAAAGCAACATCTTCCTATCAAGTTTTTATTCCTTTCATATGAGAATATATAACATGCTGACCTGACAGAACAAAATGACTGGCAGATAAAAAAGTATTATTTGTGACAAATTATAATTTCAGTTTATTACTTTTTGCATATTTTCAATACATATTTCGAGTCCCATTATATTAGCTATATATAAATTTATTTACATTTACACCAATTATAAGATGATAGATATTTTATCGAATTCTCTCAGGATTCCAGTAACTTGACTAGTAATTTGTAAAAATAGATAAATCTCACAAGTTTTTTCTATCTCATTAGTAGAAATTGAATTTTTAAATTTTTTCTAATTAATAATACCAGTGCTTTCTTTGTGCTAAAGCCAACTTTTTTTCTATTATGCCTATATACAAAGTTTTCAACAAGACAACTCTCTTTAATCACAAAAATTTTTCAAAACTCTCACATGGTCAGAAATTGTTCCTTATGTTTCATAAACCACAAACTGAAATTAATTTTTATACATATATATATATTTAAAATTATCTCTGCATTCTCACCTTACCAGAAAGATCTCAGCCATGTCAGTTTGAGCAAGACCAGACATCAATCAATTTAGCATTTGGCACTAGTGAGGGCAGCAAACATCTGAAGTGGGACCAAGGGTTTCCAACAGTGGCTCTTTCACTGAAGTAGTAAATTTCAATGCTGTCAGACACAAAACCACATTAAGAGGCTATATAGTTTTGCTATTGTCACTGCTTCGTCTGTACCTCTAGGAGTTGGGCTGAAACATTTATCAGCTGTGTGTGGGACCATGCTCTGCAGGGATAAGAATTTCTCCCTTGAGCTATCAAAAGAAGTGCTCAGGAATAGAACAGAGAACAGGTTAAAACAATGATGAAAGGAAATCTGTGATTCCTTTATGGTCATTGGAAAGATGATCATCACTTAAAAGGCCAAGCTTTGACTTTTCTGGTGAAAAACAGAACAAAATGATAATTCCAGAAGAGCAGTGAGGTATGCATCAAAAGGGTAAATTCTTCCATCAGTAACTCAAAAGCAGCAGTGTCCTTTTCAAAAAACAGAGGTAAGGAAAAGAGATTAATTTAGCAATGTATTTAGAAGATCAAAGGGCTCATTTCTATTCAGTTTGATTTTTATTTGTCTTGAATTATATACATCAAAAGTACATACCTCAGGCTTAAGAGAAAAAGAGAATAAGAAAGCTGAAGCACTGAAATTAACATCAGGGGAACAGAACAGGAAACAACTTCAAGACCAATAAGTAGCTATGACTTTTTCTGTTATAAAGATAAACACTTTGACCTTTTTAAAATATGACTTTTGGAATAGCAAGTGCAACATAATCAGGGCACTTTCAAAGGACACTGAATCAATGCAATAAATTGAAGAGTTCTCAAAGAGCTGGAAAAAAGTAGAACTAATAAAACGTTAAACCACAATTTACTTGTTTTTAATAATCTTGGCGATTTTAAATTCAAGCGTTAGAACACTGATCGGTTTCTGTGCATTTGATAGCAAATTTCAGAACTTATTGGAATTATCAATGCAATGGAAACTTTTTTCAAGGGCTGTCTCTACAATGGCATAGCAACTGTAAATGTAATGCCAATATAATCTTATTGGTAAGTGTATATATATATCTTATTGCTATGTACAGATATCTTAGGTATATGAATAAAAACATCATTATTTTTAAGCGATGCCGTTCCAAGAAGTCCTTACAAGATTACAGAAAACATGTTAGTAAAAAATACGATGCTGCTCTGAAGAAAGCATAGAAAACTTTAGTTTGTATGAGAAAAATAGTGTGCAATGTGTCATGTATCTAAAAATACCACAAAGATGTCTGTGGGGCTGAGTTGAATAACAGCTGAGAATATTTTCTTTTTCCCTGAGGCAAATGACCGATGATTTAGTAGAATCCTTTCTTGCCCACTTTTAAGTTGTTCTCTGACTACACTTTTATTCTGGAGAAGTGTGAGCCAGCAGTTCCCTTGGGGCTGGGCATGGGCAGCCACAGGGAATCCCCAGGCTGGGCAGGCAGGGCCTGTCAGCCAGGGCCTGTCAGCCAGGGCCTGTCCCACCGCCCCAGCCAGCGAGCAGGGCAGCTGGGGGCAGCCCCAGCCCCTGCCCTCCGGCACCTCCCTGGGGTTGGGGAGGGGCTGGGGCTGAGGCTGAGCCAGGACGTGGGCCCGAAGGTGGGCTTGGCTCAGCAGGGCCCATGGATGGGCAAGGCTGTGGGGGCTTGGAGACCAGCCCTGCTGTGGGGTCACTGGGACAGGGGCCCAAGACCCGAGGGGGCTCATATGGGGTCCTGGGCCCTAGGCAGGGATGGAGAGAGGTCCCCGGTGAGGCTGGGCAAGGCCGGTAAGGCCTGATCATGTTCTCAGGGCCCTGACACAATTAACCTGCGATTTTACATCCTAATAAGCTATTCATCTAGCTTCTAGTCTCTCTCTTCATGTTTTAAAGCTCTTCTTGTTACCCTTTATGATTGTCTTCTGTGCCTTTCCTCATGATGCTTTAGAGCATACAGGTCTATTGTGGCCATTTTACATATAGTGAAATCAGGCATAAAAATAGTCTTTGATTTTGCAGCTGGAAGCAAACACTGACGTCAGAACAAGTAAAAGCTCTGAGGTCATTACTTAATGTTTTGTAAGTAAGGTCAATGCTTACAGGCTAACATCACATAATGATTCAGCTATTACTATGTGTGTGAAATCTAAATTTTAATGTCTCTATCATAAAACAGAAACTGATGCTTTGAATTACGTAAGTAGTGCCCTTATCTGGGAGGAGTTAAATATCTGAGAATGAAATCCACAGAGACCTGAACACCAAGTTAAGAAAGTACTTCTACTATACTGTAGAAGATACTTGAGGCTCAGACTTGAGCATTCTCCTTATTAAAAGACAATAGAAGAAAAGATGCCCACCAGTGAGATCCTCTTGTCCTTCTCTATCACCTTCTTTCTCCTGTCCGTTTTCCATATCTCTTATGGTGCAGTAGAAAGGCTGGTATATCTCAACTGCCTAGGAGTTGTAGCCGTTCAGTTTTCACTCCTGCCTAGGAAGATCAGTGACAACTCCAAGAAAGGCATGGAAACTACAAAGCTAAAAAAAAATCTGCAGAGGAGAGTGAAGAATTTAGGGTCCCACCAGGAAATACAAAGTTCAGGTTCACCTATTTGCAGTGTTTCATGGTAAAAGGATAGTTTTCTTAGTGTAGAAAAGAAAATGATGCAAGTACAATTCTTCACCCTAGTTATTGGGGTCCTCATTGAAGCAAGGATAACTCTGGATGATTCTAGTTCATGGTCCAGTTATTTTAATGGTTTTAACAAAATAGCTTTCACTTGCAAACATGCTAATTCTGAAGTTTCTATTCTCTTGAGGAACAGCTTTATTCATCCCTACTTACCTTTGCTTTTTCTCTAGCCTCTGAAAGCATTAACAAGAACACCTTAGATCCTCATCAACATATCCAGTACAGAACAAACTGGCAATTTGAACACTCCTCTGAGAGGTCTTTATTCAGACAGAAATACAAATCAATGTCAAGTCTTTCACATTCTTGATAATGCTATAACTGCTAAGATAGTGCACAAAAGAACTGCCTGTTCTTCTGACTCTTTCTGGGACAAGAATGTTGACACAACTACGTTGATTTTGTCTGGGTAGAGTTAATTCTCTTCATAGTAGCCTGTTTGGTGCTCTGGTTTGGAGCTGTGATCAAAACAGTATTGATAACACACCAATGTTTTCGCTATTGCTGAAGAGTGTTTCCACACCATCAAGGCCTTTTCTGCTTCTCACCCCACCCACCAGCGAGCAGGCTGGGGGTGCACAAGAATTTGGGAGGGGGCACAGCTGGGACAGCTGACCCCAACTGAACAAAGGGATATTCCATACCATATCGCATCATACTCAGCAATAAAAGACGACCTTTACATTTACAATGTTTGTATTCCCAGGTGAAAACTACACATGATGAAGCCTTGCTTTCCTGGAAATGCCCAAATATCCACCTGTCTACAGGACGTATTGAATGAATTCCTCATTTTGCTTGGCTTGCATGCACAGCTTTTGCCTTACTTATTAATCTGTCTTTATCTCAACCCATGAGTTTTCTCATTTTTACCTTTTCAATTCTCTCCTCCATCCTGCTGTAGGGGAGCGAGCGAGTAGCTGTGTGAGGCTGAGCAGCCTACTGAGTTTAACCCACAACACCCAACTGAAGTTATTTGAGTAATATTGCTCAAGTAATACCATAAGCGATTGTGTAAGTTTGACGTAAATGAAGATCATTTCATTATCCAGTAGATATTCTAATTAATGAATAAAAATTAGAATGCACTCAGGAAATTGATATAAATTAATATTTAAAGTTGGTAAATTAAAGAATGTCATAGGGAAATCATTATGCAGAGGTTTTCTTTTTACTAAGGAAAACAAAGGAACTAACTGAAAAAGTGTAGAAGGGAAGGATCACTTCCTTTGACTGCTGGCAACACTTCTTCTAACACAGCCCAAGATAATTTTTTTAATTACAAAACAGAAGAATGTTAGTTTCTGACTCAGTGTTGCAATGTAACTCTATGATAGTTTTACTACGACTGGTCAAAGATCAACAAAATTAGTGTCACAACTGTTATTGCATTGTAATTCCAACCCAATCAGAAAGAAGGTCAACAAATCTATTCTGCAATGGTTGCTTTGGCATTCAGTTTACATTTTCTTTTCCTTAATTTCATGCCAATATTCTAGCTACATCATCTTGTCCTGCACTAAATTATTTCTCTCTGACTTAATATTTAAATCCATTGGCTATTTGTAGCCTGTAAACTCTCCCTGCCCTTTAACATTGCTGAGTCAAGTTATACTTGCTTTCTTCTTTTTATCTTTCCTCAGAAATCAATCACTCCGTCTCCTTGATAATTTTTTTTTCTGTCCTCTGAACTTCGTTCAGTTTGTCAATATCTTTTTTGGGATATAGCGTCTAATAAGAAATGCAATATTCAAAATATATTCACTCCAGAACACCACAAAGAAACCAGTTTCCTTGGTTGATGAAACAGTCCCAAACTGTTTGCTACCTTCTGACCACTTTGTGTTCATTATGACACCTGCAAAAACCACAATAACCCTCCAAGGTCCTCCATAACAGATGCGTGTCTCTATCTGTTCTCTACCCCTGTCTAAATGGGTTCACACAATGACAATGAAAGGATCTCTCAGAACGGAACACCTCCAGTAATCAAGGCAAAGCGCAACAGAAACAGCTCTTGTAAACAAAGGGCCTCTATTATGCTATCTTTACATTTAAAGTTTATATCAGACTTTGTAGGTTTTGTAGTTTTCATCAAAACTACATAAGTTTCTTGAAGTTGTTAGTAGTGTAAGACCACTAAGGACCTGGCAGGTCATCAGGTTTATTTTCCCTACTATCATAAATTACATAGTAATGCCTTTATGAATTTATCAAGCTCCTTCTTAAAAGTGTGCAACTCTCCTGTCCTACATTGTAAATTATTCATAATCCTAAGACAGGAATAGAAGCTGCTCAGAAGCAGCTCCGTGTTTGCAAACACAGAAATTAAATGTACAGATTCTAAGAGATTTTCTGCTGGACACAAACAACAGAATAGAGATTGCCCTCTCTGAGGTATAGAACTTGGATTGCCTAGGTTGTTTGTGCTACATTAGGTATGCAAAAAATAAATGAACGAAAGTACCAAAAATAAATAATTAACCATGCTGTTCTTATTTTCCAACACCAGCTTACTTATTAAAAAATGCATGGGGTAAGATGCACAAATATTAATAGAGATATTAATAAGGAAGTGAAAACCAGCTCTAAACTGCAAAGCAGTTGTATTTTTTTCTGTAAAACTACTACCATTAGAATTGCACAATGACCGTAAGAAGTATTTTTTTATCTGTCTACTTAATCAGATTAGAAGATTCTGTATACACATGCAGTCACGATATGTAATGTGAAGTGGCCATCCTTAACCTCAATTTCTTCTGTGTCTTTGAAGTTAATGTAAAGAAGAAGAAAGTCGATAGGTGATTATAATTATACTGTATACCTGGCAGTACTACACACCTGTTGGCAGGACAAAGAATTTAAGGTTATGTCATAGTTAAAACAATTATTTTTGTTTTCAATCTGAACAGAAACTTCAAAATATAAACCATAAAAATGTTCTTTTTTCTTTTTAAAAAGGTCTGTGATTCTTTTTCCTTCATTTTCAATCAGCTGTAGCCCACTAAAAGGCTAAGTTTTCCTATGTCAGAAGTGAACCTGCCATTTCCTTCTCTCCAGAAGCTTCTGTTTTCTTCATTTACCAGTTATGATGATAACACCATAATCCCTGTCATATGTCTAGGGTTGTGATTGCCTTCTGTTTGCTTTCCTTTATTTGTCCTGCATGTGTGAGCTATTTTCAACTCTTACACAGCCTGTGACATGCTAAGCTCACCCTAGTTCACACAATCACTAAGATCATTTTGTTCATCATTTTGATATCACTCCCTCATCTTTTCTCTGCATTTCCCCAAACACATGCAGCTGCATCAAGCTGGGTTTCTTAGGATATACCTTTCTTTTCTCACACAGTTCCACTCCTTTTTACTTATGCTTTTTCTTCTACTAATATTTTGCTCTACCAGTGATACCAAAATTTTGGTTCTTTTAGTTGCTGTTCATTTCTTTCAGAAGCTTGATTTCTGAGCTGGTCTGTGAAGCTATTCCAAGAAAGCAGATTCAACAAACTTTTTGGGTTACCTGTTTTTTGGGTTACCTGTTCTAGTGTCATACTGCCTTCCCAGTGGAAATGTTTTTTCTAATGTCCAGTCTGAACTCCATGCAACAATTTCAAGCTGCTGCCTTTTGTTATACCATCTTCCACTTTAACTCCATCATATCTTTAACTCCCTGCCATTTAGATTGCAGCTCAGTCTTCCCTTCAATGTACTAAACAAGCCCAGTTCTCTCAGTCTCTCCCTGCAGGATTTTCTATAGATCTGACTTCAAGTTTGTCAAGGTCCTTTTGGATTGAAGCTCTAGGGCTTGGTGTGTTAGCTGTTCCCATTTTAGTATCACCCGTAAGTTTGCTGAAGATGTATTTTGACCTGTCATCAAGGTTGTTGGTGAAGATACAGAATAATATTAACAGAGTATCAACACAGAGATACTCATTACCAGCCACCAAATGGATATCAGGCATTAATTACTTATCCTTATACCCTTTTGGTCCATCCAAACCTCTACACATCCACTGGTTCAGCCTCTAATTCCTCTACTTTCAAATAAGTAAGTGTGCTGCAAGAGAAAATGTCAAAAATCCTACTACAAGGTGTATTTTATTCATTGCTCTCCCATTCCATGCATTGCCACCGAATGCACTGTTGAAAGCAATCAGGTTAGTTACTGTGTTTTGCCTTATCAACTATGTCAACTATTCCTGGTTACCTTCTTTTATTTAACATGCTTGGAAGTGTTTTTCAAGAGGAAATTCTCCATGATATTTCCAGGTTATGCAGATATGTCTACAGTTTTCACGTCTTTGTTGTTGTCTTAAAGATGTCCATAAAACTTTTCCAGTTGCCAGGAACCCTCTCTTCCCCCACCACCATGATTTTTCATATATAGACAGCAGCCTCACAGTAACATCAGCCAACTCTTTTCAATGAGTCTGTATTTAATTTTTCCCCATTGCTAGCTGTACTTTTCCTGCCACATATATCATTATTGTTAATCTAAAACCAGTAACATTACACTAATTGAAGTACACAAGAGAAAAGAAGAGCAAAAGAGACCTTTTCCTGTAAAATCATGTATTTTATTTAAAAGCACTACAGATCTGTTTTATGTGAACATTTGGCTGCTTATTATGTGACAGAAATTAAATTTACCAAAGATTTTCCAGAAAATTGAATTCCAATGCATACATGCTAGTCAGACTTCCTCAGGAGAAAATCCTAGTGGTTTTTCCCAGTATTATACATTCTACTGGGTCTAAAGAGAATTTAACATTTTTAGATTTCAGAATTCTAGACATCACAACCTTCACAGCAACTCATAAATAGGCTGGCACCTTTATAAGACTGGTGCTATTAGAAAATGAATTTCTGAAGCACTGAGATAGTCCAAGTCATCACAAATGACTCACCATAATGGATTATAACCAACAGAAAACACTGAAAAGGCAGATAGGATTAAACACATTATATATGGTTCTTTCGGTGAGCTCAGCCCTCTGAAAAATTATTTCTTAATGAAAGCCTTTTACTTTCCACAGTTCAGTTTAACAAATCTAAATGAAGAGCTAGAGAAGCTAGTGAAGAACATCTCAATATATGATCTCTTAACTTTCCCTTATGATAATTTTTGGCATTTCTAAGGGGAGTGGAAAAGGAAAGTACTCTAAACTGGTGAAATAC
Source organism: Phalacrocorax aristotelis (assembly GCF_949628215.1). Lineage (NCBI taxonomy): Eukaryota > Metazoa > Chordata > Aves > Suliformes > Phalacrocoracidae > Phalacrocorax > Phalacrocorax aristotelis. The sequence goes on along the minus strand of NC_134279.1, from coordinate 61,896,197 downwards.
AAAATGGTCTGTTGGTAGCATCAGTTCTGCTGCAGCCTTTCAGTATTAAATTTATTCCATTAGTTGCTAAGTAACTAACCTTTTAGGACCACAGAACTTAATTCCAAAACAAAGCCAAGTAAGTAAAATATGAAGGGAAATTTCCAAGAGAAGGAAAATACTGCTGTTTTTCTCACAAAGTGGTTCCTTTATACTTCAGTTGATTTTTTCCTTCTCAATAAATACTGATTCTTTAAATATTGTTAATAAAATTCACAGTTTATATGTTTGGACATGTGGAATTTTCACACTTATTAGAGTAGATATATAAAGATAATGCTTCCCAGAATTAATTTTTCTGAAAAAGCATTCTTTTTCACCATGACAGAAGGCTATCAACTTTTTTGACTGAAAGAGTTTGGAAGCTGAATCTACTACAATACAGAAGCAAAACTGCTACAGTCCAATAATCCTACCTCACTGGAGAAAACTAAGAAGACAAGCTTTACAAATCATTCTCCATTAGGGTTTTAAATTATAAAGAATTACTGGTAGTACTGCTGTGGCCAAACCCTTCCAGATGTTTATCACAGTACAAAAGAGATAAGAATATGCTTTGCCAGGGTGAGTAGGAGCCATCCTTTCTGTAAGTAAGAATTTGTTGATAATATTAATGAAGCTTGGACTTGCAGCTTGAAAATAATTTGAATTGATTAATGAGCACTCTATAAACAAGTGTACAACTGGGAAGAGGAGACCAGAAGAGGGGTTCAGGAAGAAGTATTTTTAATAAGCATTAGTAGTCTCTACTTAGCTTGCTTATAACAGGTTTCTTGAATGAAAAGAGGATGATAGCTAGATGATGTAATGACAATGGAGTGGTCTGGTGACTTGACATTGGAGGGTTCAATTCTTTTCAGCAGGCAAGTGGTTGTAAACGCCACAGATTCACTACATCTGCTTTTCTCTAGTGTGCTACAGGGTAGCAATCCTGTTTTGCTCATGAGACTTGACAGCATCAGTACATTGTTATCTGCTACAGCAGATGGTCTTTGGCTGAGACTTCCCATATTGTGGAATTAAAGCCATACAACCAAAAATTTCCTAAGCATATCTTTGTAAATATTTAACTGGCCAGAATTTTAACCACTTACCATATTTTTATGGGTCATAAACAAAATGTCTTTCCACAGCAGGTTCTCCAGAATTCACACTAAATACTCAAATCACCCTGGCTAAACCTACAGGACTAATGCTTCAGTGCCAAATAGTTAACAAAATAAATTATGTCATAATATGCGAATATCAGGTATATTAATGTGTCTACGTTAAGTTTCCGAGTACCCTCCATGAAATAAGAAGATTCAGAAAGTTCAAATTAGAGGTGTATTTATGTAATAAAAAACTCTTATCTTTCTCCTAATAAACTTAACTTCCAATCGTTCATTAAGAATTTAAAAGGCTACATCCTTTTCACTTTTTAATGGAATTAGAACTGATAACCTGGGCAAATGCAGTTGTCTGCAGTTCTCTTTAAGCCGTTGCTTAAAGGTCTTAGGAATTATGTGTTGCAAGGATTCAAGCAGTTTCTTGGCACAAGGATGGATACTATGGTGACGAGTACTAAGAGAATTTACAGAGATTAAAAGAGATGGGGAAATTAGGCTAGTCTTTTTTCCACAATATCCTAATTCTCACTTAATGCACTGGCACTCCATCCAGGGGATGCACATGTGAGAAAAATCTCAATTTCTTTATCAAGTGGGTTAAAAATGGAAGCTCTTTTTGGTCTAATCTACAAAAAATCCTAATCAGGTGGCCTGACAGCACAGCTCCTGACAAGGCATACTGACAGATATAATGAGAGCAACTTTAAATTGAAGCATGCTGAGACTAAGGAGCATAGGTTGGGGAAATAATAATGTAGAGAGAATGATAATCAGCTGAAGATAAAGTTACTTTAATGGACTTTAAGACTCCCAAAACTGTGCAGTGAGATGGGGTCAGAATATACTGTTATTTTGCTATCAACTGAAGAAAAAAACCCTGCAAATTGTATCATTCTAAGGCATCTAAGTGAAAGCAAACAAGTGAGAGTCAAATATTAAAAAAGAAGGAAGAAGGAAAATAATTCTCTCCCATCCTTTTTTCCCCTTTCCCTTCCTTATGCAAATTGTCTAATTAAACTGAAAGCACTTCAAAGTAATAGCTTACCTTCTTGCATGACTGTAAAACACCTAACACACTTCTGTGGACCCTACACAAATTCCCTACAAAATGGCTTTAGTAACATTATTCAGACTGATTAAGACAACAATATAAAACATGAAAATTAACACCTAGCACCTCTGAAGGCAATAACAAGATTTTTACCACATTTGAGACAAATGTTCAGTCCAAATATGAACATATCATTAAATATGGGCATGGATGCCCTATAAAATGCATGTTCCTAATTTTTTTCTGAATGTAAGTCTTCACAAAAAAAAAAAACAAACTTATTGTTTTTTCTGAAGAGTTGTGCATTCTTTGAAGAATGAATTCAAATGGAAGGACTTAAGTCCTTAAGGCTCAAATTCCAAAGAATTCACCTTTAGGGAAAGACTCTTTGCTGTCAACCTGAAATAGCATCTCTGAGCAGCCCTTGTAAAGAGACTGAGTCCCTAAGAGAGATGAAATTCAAGAAAGTCCTTGTTTTTAATATTGTTTCTGTGGAATATAACTCTAGGCAGCCTTTTTTTCTGGAGAGTGGGCTTTTTGTTTTCTTTTCTGTGGAATCCACTGTGAAGTGCTTGTTTTTTCGTTTCAGTATACACAGAGCCTAGATGTTCGACCCAACATTCAGGAATGGTCAGTCCCTTTTTGGATTCAGTCTTGAGCACCTACTGATACATCAGTCATGAAACCAAATACAGACCTTTTTAGATATGTCTAGGCTTTTCATGAATTGACCTAGGGAAAGTCAGCAAACATTTTTACCTCAGCATCTTCATCTTTAAAAGGCATTGATAATATTCACTTCACACAGAGCAATATTGTGAAAATTAATGTTGCCCTGCACTTTGAACACATCAAAGGTTATAAAACGCTATTACTATTTTTTGTTCCTGCTGCTTAAGAACCATTACTGCTCATTCTGTACTTGTTGGCTATTGAAAATAATTGATCCCTTCACCTTTATTATGTCCCTTTACATTTGCGTAGATAGTTATTAAGTCTCTCCCTAACGTTCTTTTCTTCAGGTCAAACAAAAACAGCTCTGTTTTAGCCATTCTTTCCAGGTTCAATTATCCAAACCTTTCATCATGTTTGTTTCTCTTCTCTGAACTATATTCATTTTCTACTGTTAGTTTTGAGCTGCTGCATTCCTTACTGATTGAAGGGCTGCAACTGAGGTCTACCCATTGCTGAACAGAAACATTTTTTTAAGTGCACTTCATTAGATTTCCATGAGCTGGTGTTTACATTTTGATTGTTACACCAACACAATGACAAAAGATTATTTTTTAGCTACATCAGTTCCTTTATCCATCTCACTGCACAGCCACAAGAACATTAGTGTTGACGAAAGAGGGCCACAGGCAAAACATGGAGAGTGGGGAAGGCATAACTGCCCCTTTCATAAGTACTGTTTCGCTGTGACAAATTAAAGTGGCCAGCTTTATCCTAACGACACTTCCTCCTGTCTTCCCAATACTAAATAATTCCTGATTGTACTTCATTTCCACTTTAGTTTTAATAACTGAAACTTTTAATAATTCATTTATCCATACCCAATTTTCATGTGGTTTCCATAACCATTTTTTTTCACAAATCCTTCCTAGGATTTTCTGCAATCTTTATGGTAATAGTTCAGAAATCCTAAAAGAGGTGCCCCCTACATGGAATGACAGTGTTATTAAATGGGGACAAATCAGAGGTAAATATGAAACACACCATAGCTCCTGGCCCAATGTTCTTGCTGGGTTTGAAAGTCAGTGGAATGTGGGAGTCCTTCATCATCTCAGAGGCAGAATATTTCTAATCAGCACTATCGTGCTCTAAGGCAGTAGCCTACAACACCTATTAGCTGTATATTCACTAGGAACTGCAATGCCCTATGTCTCAAAGAAACAATATTTTTACACTGTGATGCAGATTATCCAGAAAAAGGGAAAGGAAGAGATACAAATTAGGTGTGAAGATGTATTACAGTCCCATTCAAGCTGCTGTTGACAAAGTATTATACAAAAGTCATGATCTCACAAGCTATTGACTATTCTTCACTTAAATGAATTTTACTAGGAATGGGATATGCAGATTACTACTCCTGTGTGCCATGAGCTCCAGGGATCAGGAGAAGTTTGCTGACTGAATTTTCTACACTCCACTGGGTGTAGAAGAGAACATCCTATCCCACAAATGAACACAAGCAGTATTGAAAGGGGACAGGCACAGACAAATATAAGCTGAGAGACGTGGGTTTGTTCAGCCTGAAGAAGAGAAGATTGAGGGGGGATTTCATCAATACCTATAAATATCTGAAGGGTGAGTGTCAGGACGATGGGACCGGACTCTTTTCAATAGTGCCCAATAACAGGACCAGGGGCAATGGGCACAAGCTGGAACAGAGGAAGTTCCACCTCAACATGAGAAAAAACTTCTTTCCTGTGAGGGTGACAGAGCAGTGGCACAGGCTGCCCAGGGAAGGTGTGGAGTCCCTTCTCTGGAGACATTCAAAACCCTGCCTGGACACGTTCCTGTGCCCCCTGCTCTGGGTGTGCCTGCTCAAGCAGGGGGGTTGGACAAGATGATCTCCAGAGGTCCCTTCCAACCCCTACCGTTCTGTGATTCTGTGATTCTGTGAAAATAATCACTTTTTCTGTGTCTAGGAGCCCAAATTACCTAAATACATTGCTGAGCTCCTCAGTAGTCTTTGTTGGTAGCACAGTAAGTAAGGCTGGCAGAAGTTTGAAACTGTTCATTTAGGCACTGTTGCAATAAGAGCAGGCTTCAATCCCCAACCTATCTTCTTGGAGTGAATTGTCCTTTTGATACAAGTATTATAACTGATTCAGATTCCAGTTCATATATTTCAATCCCTACACAAAACATACAATTTTATATTTCTACTTTTATTTTCCAAAGAGGCAGAATAAGGAACAGACATGGAAACGGCCAATTTCCTTTAAAGAGATCAGAGTTTGTCAGGCAACAATGTGGACAAGAGATGAGTCACATAAGCCTTTTCTATAGAACAAAATAGTTTTCAATGAAGCAATGGTAGGAACTTGAATATTTAGAAAGGGGCCACCACAGTTTTAATCTCTCAAAATTGTAAAAAAAAAAAAAAAAAAAAAAGACTGGAAAAAATTAAGATTTTTTTTCTTCTTAGGCTCGAGATAACCCCCTTCACCATTTCCCTGAAGAAACACTTATTTGATGGCACATCATTGCCTTTTGCTGAGACAGCGTAGAAAATTTCAAAACATCATACTTATTTCCTATCTCTTCACATTCAAATACACCCTTTTTCAGCCTCAGCACATCAAACTCACAAGGTTCATTAAGTTATAACAATCTTAATACAAAAATTTTCCTCTTCACAGCTCTCTGTCAATTATGTTGCAGGAAAGCAAGAGTTGACTGAATTAGACTGCATATATGCTCAGTATTCAAATACTGTCTCCCATCTACACGAAAATTAGTGAAAATACTTAGATCTTTGCCAAGCTAGAGAAGATTTGTGGGCTTTGTAGTAGGTTGGTTTCTAGCTGGAAACGAAACTGATTACATATGTTTTTTGATATTTTCTAATGGAATTTATTTTTGTAGGAAACATACTCAAGTATATTTGGGTCGTGATACCCAAACTACAAAGAGATAATCCTTATGTTAGAAAGTACATAAAAATGCCATTCAGTTAAGCCCAGTTAATACATAAAATGATAGGCACAAAATACATATATATAGAGAGAATGCCACCACTGTTTTCCTCCCTTCCTCTTAGGGAAACCTATTTTTTAAATGTTAGAATAACTCCATGATCGGTTTATTAAAAGTATATTTTTACTGAACAAGACTTTTCTATGGCTGAGAAAGCAAGGGACAAGATTCATCCAAAGTGGATACTAAACCAAATTGTAAAAGCTGTTTAGCCCTTTCTGCTGATATAAAATGGTATAACTACCAGAGCTGCAAAGGAGCTAGTCTGGCTGCAAAGGAGCTACTTTCAGGAGAATCATCCAAAAAGCACATACATTGGGAAAGCAACCAATATTTAAATGGAGGTGTGGAGAATAAAGTCTGAGGTGGAATTTCCAAACCAAATGTGTTTATTGTGGGCCTGATAATGATAATCTTCAGAATGATGGTGATACCTGGCAGAAGGTGCATGAAACTTGCAGGCACACAGACTATCCATTGGGAACAGGGGTGGAGTAAATAGAAGTAAGACTTCTGACTGGTCTTTGTGGTCACTGTAGTTTCTTCTCATTACATACTGCAGTGGTGCTGTTGCATGAGGAAGGTTTGTCATGTTCACTGAAAGCAGATTATATAGAAAGGATGGTCATGGGTTTCCTATTACACAGAGTAATTTCCATTTCTATATTAGGTACCTTTCCATGCATTCTAACTGGGGAGTGCATTATATTGCTATACCTCACATTTAGGACATTTTCCTTCCTGATACATAGTTTAAAATTTTATTACTTCTAATTCAAATTATGACCCCTTTAATTAGACTATGCACAACCTCACATCTTTTACCTTTATCTGGTACCCTCCAGAACAAGCTAGTTACTGAATCTTATTTATAAATTCTCATCTGGGACTGGTTTTTCCCTCTATTTGCACTATGTATCTCTTACACAGCTGGCCTCTTTTTATGGTAGTACCAAAATGTAAGTATTAATAAAAGTAATACAGCAAGAATACATTCCTAACTGGATCCCAGGCAATGTTTCTCCTCCCCTCTTATGGGTAAAAGCATTCACATCTCCCCTCCTTTACAAATCATTTCTAAGATTAATAGAAGGTAGTTGTGTCCTGAATCTTGCCATTGTATACATCAGGTAAGAGAAGGCAGGGGTCTCAAATACTTGTCGTTCACCTTTTTCTCATTTAAATTTTATTAAATTACTTACTACCTTTAGTGCTTTAGCAATCATCATTCTCTATAAAATATTTTCTCAAGTGCAGTGGCATTTCTTAATATTTCAATAATTTTAAAGGACTTTAGGAACATTACATGTCTGTTGGATACCCACATGAAATGAAAATGTTAATGTGGAAAAATGGATATGAGAAATTTAAAATGTAAAAATTCTAACAAAAAACAGAGGACGCACATTAAAATGGCAAAGGGTGCTCAGCACAGCATGTTGAACAGAGGCAGTCAGACTACATCATTACATCCCTGTTCTGCATGATGCTCCTTTTGCCACTGCTCTCATTGAAAGGCAGAGCACGACTAACAGCCTTCACAGTAGCAGAGGAAGAAGCTGGAAAAATTCAGGGGTTTATTTAGGTTTCTGCTGTTGACCATAAAGTTCTGGAAAACCCTTATAACCCAATCTCCTTGGAAAAATGTTGAAAATGAAAGTTTACAGGAAAGAGATGATGTGAAGGGCAATGAGGGGAAAAGTCATTCTTCGGTTAATATTTTTTCTTTGCTCCACTATGGCAGAGGGTACAAGATCAAAGGCTCTTTCCTTGTTGTTTCTTCACGTCACTAACCTTCCTTCTGCCCCTGTATTCTTTGTAAGTGGCAGAATGCCACTTTGTGTTAAATTCCACTTAGCCTCTTTGTCCACACAAACCTCAAGTTTGAATTAAATGTTTCCTCTGAGTGACTTGCAAGTAGTACCCTCAGTAATGTGTAAAAAGAAACTCAAATGAACAAATACAATAAGCTGCATGCAAAGGCTGAAGTAAAGTGCTGTTTGGAAAAAATTAAAGATGTTTATGTTATGGTGATTATATTACAACTGGTAACTATTATACAACCTGTCCCAAAGTCAAAATTCCTCTGCAAGTACAGTATGCCTACATTCATTTGAGCAACTAAAAGAAAAGATTTGTTTCCAATCAACAATATTCTGACTTTCTCATTTTAAATAAACTTTTCTTATGCTATTCCTGGTGGCTTATATGATCTCCTCCTGATTATGGATACATTTGTATTTCCTATTTCTTTAGGATTTCAGTTTTCTATAATGTTTTCCATAGCCTAATACAAACTCTGTTCATCTTATTATTGAGAATGAATTAACACATTATCCAGAAGGTTCTCCACTGCTAGTTACCTTCACACATCAGTGGGCTGCTGAGCTTCTTCCTCATTCTCTCTGTCACCTTAGGGCACCTCAGTAAACTGTGATTTTATAGTTACAGAACATAGTGCAAAGCTGAATCACAATATGGGCCACCCCAGGTTTCCTTATCATTGTGCTTCACTGAACCACATGTATACCCCTAAGCAAATATATGCAAACCTTTATGAGAAAGAAAAAAAAAAAGGGGGGGGGGGGGAAGAAGCAGGCACATATAGTTCTACTTCACTTAAAGATCACACAAGTCTTTTGACTGCAGACATTTTCTTGTAATATACCATGTGCCCTGCTATCCCAAAAGGCTTCATGAAATAATCCAGTTCATAGTCTTTCCAATATTCATTTCTCTCATGCTTAGAAACATTCCTGTAACTGATAACCTAAATTTAGTCACAGAGTTTATACCTGTTTGTTCTTGTGCAAACATTGTCTTTTAGCTGAAGTCATCCTTTCTCTAGCATTTATTTCTAGAAAGCAAACATATCCTCTCCCAGGTTCACTTTGCCAAACAGACTATGCTCATTGAGCTTCCTTCCATAAAATAAAGCTTCCATCTTTCAGGTCATCTTAATAACTTTTCTATACACCTGATCTTAAAAGAGATGTCCAGAGCTATGCAAAAGATTCTTAGTATTTTACTAATGCCTTGTAAAATGTCATTGCTACTTCCTTTTCTGTAACAGAAAAACCTTTTCTGATAGAGCCTCTGATGTGTCCCACCCCTCATCTCTCCACTTTCCCTCTTGGAAACTCTAGTCATTCATTGCTTAGAATGTTCATTTCCTCCACTTCAGATGTTTTTGAGAAGAAAAATCCCCATTTATACTAGAAATTATTTTTATTAATACATAAATGGATGATCTTAATACGTAAATGGATGAAGTCTTAAAGGCACAGGAGCAGGCTGCCCCCATGTGCTGTAAGACAAACCAGTCGGGAAGACGACCGGCCTGGCTGAACAGGGAGCTTTTGGTGGGAGTCAGGAGTAAAAGGAGAGTTTACCACTTTTGGAAGAAGGGGCAGGCAACACAGAAAGAGTACAGAGGACTTGTTAGGTCACGAAGAGAGAAAATTAGAGAGATAAAAGCCCAGCTAGAACTCAATCTGACCACTGTTGTAAGGGATAACAAAAAATGTTTTTACAAATACATTAATAACAAAAAGATCCAAGAAGAATCTCCATCCTCTGTTGGATGTGGAGGGAAACATTTAACAGACTAGAAACTTATCTCAACATTGTTGGCAGGACCATTTAACTACCGAAGCCTCATCACCACAGCAACTGAGCAGGGCAGTTTAATCACCAAGGCAGCCCACGGGAATGTGTGTCCCTTTATCTCGGAGTACATGTCCTCTGCGCATTCGCCCGGGCCCAGGGTCAACTGACAACATGTGGGGGGGACTTGGACCGGCTAGAAGCTTCGAGCACCCTCTAGTGATGGTACTGGGCACGCACCCCACCGCCGAGTGGCAGGTATGGGTACGCAAACCAGTTATTAACTATGCAAGAGGACAACGCTACAAAAAGGGGAAACCAGGAGGAGCATTCTGGAACTTTTTCCCCACCGGATTTGAAGACACATCAGACTGACAGGACACTGCAGATCCGTGGTGGTAGCTATCGCAACTCTCTCTCTTTTTCCCTTTCTCACTTTTTCTCTTTTTCTCTACTTTTCTCTCACATATTTGTTGTTGGCCAAATAAAGTGACTTGCCAATTGATTCAGTTTTGAGTCTTAATTCTGTTTCCAAGAAAGTAAAAGGAACCCCATCACGATAAAACATTTGAGTTAATCGGAAGTCCAGCCCAGCTGCACCCAACCTCCCAGAATTACCTGAGGTCAGTTGGAAAGCAAGGGGGTTTAATCTCTGCTAAATTGTTCAACCCAACAGTGGATCGTGACAGAACATTGCCACCGAGGATGAGGAGAAAGTTGAGGTACTTAATGCCTTCTTTGCTTCAGTCTTTCATAGTCAGACCAGTTATCCCCAGGTTATTCAGCCCCCTGGGCTGGAAGGCAGGGACAGGAACCAGAATAAACCCCCCCACACTCACAAGTCTATGGGGATGGATGGGATCCACCTGAGAGTACTGAGGGAACTAGCAGAGGGGCTTGCCAAGCCACTCTCCATCATTTATCAGCAGTCCTGGTTAACAGGGGAGGTCCCAGATAACTGGACGATTGATGATGTGATGCCCATCTACAAGAAGGGACAGAAGGAGGATCCAGGGAACTACAGGCCTGTCAGCCTGACCTTGGTACCAGGGAAGATTATGGAGCAGTTCATCTTGAGTGAGCTCACCAGGCATGTGCAGGACAACCAGGGGATCAGGCCCAGCCAACATGGCTTCATGAAAGGCAGGTCCTGCCTGATCAACCTGATCTACTTCTACGACCAGGTGACCCACCTAGTGGATGAGGGAAAGGCTGTGGATGTTGTCTACCTGGGCTTTAGTAAAGCCTTTGACAGTGCCTCCCACAGCACCCTCCTAGAGAAGCTGGCTGCTCACGGCTTGGATGGATGTACTCTTTGCTGGCTAAAAAACTGTCTGGATTGCCAAGCCCAGAGAGCTGTGGTGAACAGAGCTAAATCCAGTTGGCAGCTGGTTACAAGCGGTGTTCCCCAGGGCTCAGTGTTGGGGACACCCTTGTTTAATATCTTTATCATTGATCTGGATGAGGGGATCAAGTGTACCCTCAGTAAGTTTGCAGATGAAACCACATTGGGTGGGAGCATCTATCTGCTCAAGGGTAGGAATGCTCTACAGAGGGATCTGGACAGGCTGGATCGATGGGCCAAGGCCAATTGTATGAGGTTTAACTAGGCAAAGTGCCAGGTCCTGCACTTGGGTCACAACAACCCCATGCAGCACTACAGGCTTGGGGAAGAGTGGACGGAAAGCTGCCCAGTGGAGAAGGACCTGAGTGTGCTGGTTGACAGCCGGCTGAATATGAGCCAGCAGTGTGCCCAGGTAGCCAAAACAGCCAACAGCATCCTGGCTTCTATCAGGAAGTGTGGCCAGCAGGAGCAGGGAGGTGATAGTGCCCCTGTACTCGGCACTGGTGAGGCCGCACCTCAAATACTTCATGTTCAGTTTTGGGCCCCTCAGTACAAGAAGGACATCGAGTTGCTGGAGCATGTCTAGAGATGGGCAACAAATCTGGTGAAGGGTCTGCAGTGCAATTCTTATGAGGAGCAGCTGAGGGAGCTGGGGTCGTTTAGCCTGGAGAAAAAGACACTGAGGGGAGACTTATCGCTCTCTACAACTACCTGAAAGGAGGTTGTAGTGAGGTGGGTGTTGGTCTCTTCTCCAAAGTTACTAGAGATAGAACAAGAAGAAATGGCCTTCAAGTTGCATCAGGGGAGTTTTAGACTGGAGATTAGGAAAAATTTCTTTACTGAAAGAGTGGTCAGGCGTTGGAACAGGCTGCCCAGAGAGGTGATGGAGTCACCGTCCCTTGGGGTGTTCAAAAAACATGTAGACACGGCACTTAGGGACATGGTTTATGAGGCATGGTGGTGTTGGGTTGACAGTTGGAAATGATGATCTTAGAGGTCTTTTCCAACCTTAATTCTATGATTCTATGATCACCATATTTCATCCCATTTTTAAAGTAATCTAATTCTTCCTATCAGATATTCTGAACAACTTCTATATTGATGATGATTTCCAATTTTCTGTCATTGGAAAATTTCATTAGTACCTTATGGCTTTTGGTGAACATTAATGAAAAATCAAATTTCTTCCTCAAAGATCCTTTAAGATAAATGTGATCTAATGGATAAAGTCTTTTTGCATGTCCAAATGCTTTGAAAACTTTCTTGCCAAATGCTTTTAAAGAAACTGAGCAGCAATGGCATAAAAGAGCTTTGCAAGGTTAAATTACCTACAGAAAGATAGGAAATGAAGGTAGGAAAAGTCAGTTAGATTTCACAGGAAAGACAGGTCAGCTACTGGTGGCCTACACTGAGCTTGTGGTGGTGAGTGATACTGACATATGTGAAAATGTTCATATACAGCTTAGCAAATGGGCAAGAAGCAAAGTGACTAAGTTTGTTGGTGACAGGAGTTTACTCCAGATAAAGACTGTATAAAGACTGTAATTGCAGGAGGATCTTACAGAAACTAGGTACTAAAATGGCAGGTGAAGTTCAATATGAATAAACATAAAAATAAAGGCAATAATAATTGTCTTCATAATTCTAATAAGAAATTTAATAAACCATTCTAACTTCTTATAAAAAAATGGTCAGCTCTGAGCTGACAATCAACCCCTCAGAAGCACAGTTTGGGGTTACAAAAGCAGGTATCATAAAAAACATTAGCTTGATATTCAGTAATAGTCATAAAAGCAAATCAGGATATTAGGAGTTAGTAAAAATAAATTGAAAACGTCATATTTTTTCCACTGTAGAGATCCAATATTCTGCTACATCTTGAGTACAATGTAAAATTCTGTTTCACTCTCCTCAGTAACAATAAAATAAAAATGGAAAAGGTTGAGAGAATAGAAACAAGTATGATCAAAAGTATAGAAAATTGTCCCTAACATCAAAATCTTAGTATAAGCAAAAGGAAATGCATTATAAATATTTTAAATATATATACATATAGCCAATAATTTTTGTTCAGAAAAACTGAGCAATCTAATCAGAATAACACAAGCAATAATAGTACCAGCAATCATAGTCTAAATTAATACAGAAAGCCTCATTAATAATACTACCCTTAACTGCTGTACAAGAAAACTTAAAAATATCTTTCCTCTGCTGTTGCACTCATCCCTTTGAAGTCCCTCTAGGTCCTAAGGTCGATGTCACCAGTCTTCCTGAAGCAGGGAAGAGTTGGAATCACAGGGAACTGCCAACCTCCTGAAAGGGGAGGTCCCCTCTTCTTCAGTGTTAGGATCCATTTAGGGATTATCGTCTATATTTTCCAATCACAGTCCTCTCCTTTTCATTGGTTCCCAGCTAGTTTCCCCTCAGCTGCCAAAGGACTAACAAAACTGACAGCTCCACTGTAGCTCCACCCTGCCCCGAGCCGGGCCCAACCTGTACACTGATGTCCTGGCCTGGCCTCAGGCTTTCCTCTACCCCATAGCCCTATCCAGACATCCCAGGGCTGTGTCTGACACTGGTTGCCCTCCCTGGGCCCAATCCTGACCCCAATGTGCAGGCTGATGTCCTAGCAGGGCCTCAGCCCTCCTTGCCACCCTCAGCTTCCCTGGCATGGAGTCTATTTCTGGCCCTGGTCACTGTCATTGCAGCTGATCCTGACACATGTTCCTGGTTTGTCCTTGGTCCTGCTTCACCACCATGGATATGCATGGTGACCTGGGCTCGGTGCTGACTCTGGCCACCACTGCCAGTTGTCACAAGCTAAACAATCTCCACTCAGGAAATTTCATTTAATTAAATTTATTGCCAATTTTCAGAACTTTTTAATTATTCATTCAGGTTCTGAGAAACAAAAAGATAATCAAAGAAATACTTTGGGAAATGCCTTTCCTCCCTCTTCTCCAGGCTCAGCTTCAATCCAACACCTCTCTTCCCCCTTCTTCATCTTAACTGATGTTGTTTTCACCATACATTACACCTGGTCCCTCCAAACCCTTTTGCTGAGGCAACAGGTGGTGCAGGGTGTTGAAAACAATGTGCAGGGGTTTCTTTCTACTACTCCTTGCTTCATACTGCTCCCCTGCTCTGGCGTGGGTTGCCCCTGGGCCACAGTCCCTTCAGAGGTGTCCCTGCACCAGCATGGGTCCCCCAAACAATGCAGTCCTTCAGGGGCGTCCCTTCTCCAGCACAGCACACCTCCTTCCATGGGTGCATCTCTATATGTGTCCCCAACGTCTCTTTACACTCACCTCCCTCATTCCTTCTCCCTTTTCTTCAAAGACTCCTCTTCACAAAACTCCTCATGTGTCCCCTCTTGAGTGTCCTCCCATGTCTCCTGTAATGTATCTCCTTGCATCTCTTGCCCCCAGCAGCTGCCACCCTTCCTTAAACACACCTGAAGAGAAATACCATGTGATTCTTTGTCTAGTTGAAGTTTGGGGGTATGATGGACCATTTCCATCCATTTAGAGCCACCTGGAACACACTGTGACCAGCACAGGACAGTTCATAGCATCCTCCCACATAGGGCCCCCTGCAGACCCTGCTACCAAACCCTGCCTTTCACACCCAATGCATCAGGGCTCCCTGGGGTTGGTGGGAGAGGTGCTGGCTGGTGAGGACTCTGCCCTGCAAGCCCCTGTGGTGAACCCCTATGTCTTATGGCTTCCCAGCCCCCTGTCAAGCCACTGGCTTTTGCTGTGCCCTGACACAAACAAAATAAATTACTATGTAGCTTGTGAGACTTCTACCACACCAGATATTCAAGAAGCTGAAATTAAAACAAGTGCGCAAGTGGCCACCAGCCAGTTACTAAAACAAGCCAAAATGAGCTGAGGCCACCTGAAGCCTGCCAACCTGCTCCATCACTTCATTAAAAGTCCTGTGGCCTTTTACTAGGAATTACAAAAATTATATTTAGTATGTTACAGTATAAGGACCAACTAAGTAATCCATTTTCTGGCCAACATGAAAACAGAAAAACCAGGAAAGGGTAGATAAATCAGAATGGATGGAGGTTATTAATTCTGTCTTTAAAAAAAAGTTTAGAATGTATCAGTAAGGTATTAACAGTCAGATTAAAAAAATAAAATTTAATTCTTCATGCAAGAAGTTGAACTTGTTGCCCCAGGATACTGCAAAGATCAAAAACTTAGTCTGGAAAGTGTCAAGGGCAGACCATATGCAAGGGATTCACTGAAGGCCACAAAGTAGATTTTACACCTGGATTAGGAAGTCCAGAGCTGAAAAGAGTTAGAGGTTGGGAAAGCATAAGGATGGATCATATGTTGGCTGTGTTCTTATTCTGCCCTAGGTAAATATATGGTCAGTGTTGAAGGCTAGAGGAGGTGGACTTGTGTCACACCTACTATTGACATTCATACATCCTTGTGTTCTAAGGCTAATAACTACTAAAACTGCTTAGTACACTTCTGTCTGACATAACCAGCTGATCCTCAGCATTCAAATTCAAATCATTGTTTGAAACCTCAAGTATGGAATTTGCTCTGCTGAGGCCAAAACTATGTCATTTTTAATTCCACACCAACTCAATCAGACAATGTCTAATCTTTCTTTCCTTATTCTCTATTTACTGACACATCTAAAAGTATATGAATTCTTCAGCTGAAAAAAAACCCCTATTGTCTGTTGTTGTACTCCTGTCTTTTAAGACATTTTTTTCCCGCTACATGGGATTCAAGCTTCAAATATATTTGTGATTTTGATCTAGAGAAATTTCATAAACCATCTACATTCACAGACCCAAATTTTTTCCCTTTTAAAATAAGATCTATAGAACCAGATCTTTATTTATTCTTTTATGTAATTTAAACTGAATCAATCTAATATGCCTCAGTAAAGGCATACTATCTTTTTCCATCTTACATCTTTACTATTTGCTAAAATCAGATTGAAGGTATCATAATCTTTTTGATAACTGTTCCAGGAATAAGTGGATTTTGCAATATTGATAATGTGTGTAGTGTCGTCTCTTATTTTATTATTTCCATCCACTGCCTCAGAAATGGAGTTATATGGAGTCTATTTATCAAGTTTGAATCATTTTGTGTGCATGAGCTGTTCAGTCATAGTTTCTTTGCTTATATGTAAAATCCTCAAATTCCCAGATATACATCTCTGGAAACAGAAAACAGGGCAAAGACAACTAAACTTCTGAGAGCAGCCAGAAATGAGTACACTGGGCATTGTTCTCAACTGCACTCATATTTAGTCTACTTAAATGTTGAAGAGTTTATTCTGAACTATGTTTTGATTGTATTTTCTGGTAGATGTAGCATAAACTGTCAGCATAAACAACACAAGTATCTCAGAAATGAACAGGATTCTGAAAACCTGTGTGTACTTCAGTCTGTTTCAAGGCAAAGTAAAAACTACTCCCACTGAAGGTTTTTATTTTGCACTGAAATGGACTGAGAAAACTTCAGGTAATTAGTTAACACATTTCAGCAGATAGGCAGTCACTAATGGGAGCAGCTGTCTGTTACAGTTCAATCCCCAGGGTGGCACATCTGTATATACCCTGATTTCTACCAACTAAACATTTGGTCTGGACAACATGAGATTCAAGCACAGCAAGGATGCATAACAAATATATTCAGTGGCCAATGGACCTTGTTGTTACATACATTCCAACAGGCTACTCATCTTTATCACCAAGTGGTTTTAAGAAGTCTAACAGCAAAAAAAGGGAGGAAGAATTAAGAAAAAATAATCATATGTATTTAAAATTATTCAAATGGATTTTAAACTGATCTTGTGAAAAGCAAAGTAGATTATGTATAAACTAAATAGTTCACCAACAGCTTTTGTGAACATATCTTTCTTTCACTAGCTGCAAATTAGCTTCTGAAATTAATGTGGTATGTGTAGCGCAACTCCCTTTCAGCCCCCTTTTCTTCAAACATTCTTCTTACTCATTCTTATGGAAAAGAGGTAACATCCCCAAAGACAAGTCTGTTTTATTTTCTAATTGTCACTTTTGTTTCAACTTTTTTATTAGCATATAAATATTTCCCAGTGAGGATAAGTTTCATCGTTACTTTGTTTGCCTTTGTATGGTAAGGTTTGCTCTTTAACCGAGTGAAAAAGAAACACGGTTGATCAGAGGAGAGCAACTTATTTTGCTAACGGGCACAAGGTAGGCCGGACTAATTTTCACTTTCTCTGCAATCACTTCATATCGAGTAAAGGCCAAGTCAGTAGCGGAGTTTAGCTATTAATAAAGAGTCATTCTTCTAATGAAGAAATTTGTTCTGCACATGATGTCTCAATAATTGCTTTCCAGAAAGGAGTCATTCTGTAGAATTTGCCAAGGGCCTAAAGCTAACAACTTCACCCTGAGCTCAAAATGCAGGACTACCTGTCACCTGGAATATTAGATACAGTTCAAATCCTGAATCCAGTCCACAGAAATGTAGACACTGGTTCTTTAGTAGCATGTGTGCTCAGTGATCTTCTTTGGTCCACCTTTTTTAGAGGTAGGACCCCGATTCTGTTTGGCATGAGAATTTTTCAGAGCCTTATCCCCTGACGAAGCAATTAAAAGCTGGTGGCTCAGAGAACCACTTCAAGCAAGCAAACAGCATTCAGGAAAATCTGTTGATTCAAAACATGTTGACTTAGAAACAAGTCTTCGAATTGCTCACAGAGAGAGGTGTCTTGAATTAATGAGAAGTCAGCATGTGAAGCCATCCACGTTACGTAGAAAAAGCTTAATGGAGCTCTAGTGGATTCCAAAACTTAGGCATCTGACTCAGAATTTGTGCAAAAATCTTTTCCTAATTTTTTTTTCCTAGAAGTCATTAAATAAAATTCAGAAAGAATCCTAGCAGCAGAGAGAATAACTCAGGTCTCCATCTTACCAAAAACTTCTAGCCAGTAGTTTACAAAATCATACGTCTGTTTTCTCTTTTTCTCACTTTCTCTCTCCCTCTCATTCTTTCCCCATAAATCTTTTAACTATGGAATTACAGATTAAACAGGAGGGATAGAAACCATCCTCCTTTTCATAATTTTCTCTCTTCTTCCCTTTCAGAATTGTCCCAGACTACAGACTGTTGATTAAAGCATTAAGTTGGGGATGAAAGTGAATGTGGATGTCTGAATTTCCTCACTCTGAGAAGGTCAGTGGTTTGGCACTAGCACATTCTGAGACAGTTTTCTATCCATTCAGCCACTATGTAATAAGGCAGTCTCCTTTCAGAGTACTACATTATAGAATAATCTCTTAAAATATATTTTTAAAGACAACAGTCACAAATACAGTTTTCCAGTTAATTCCTTCTGCTGTCAGACATATATAAGAATACCCTCCTGCACTGAGCCGTTCGGATGATTTAAACAAAGGAACATCTGAATCATTGATTACCTTAATAGGTAACCATGTATTCAACTGGCAGAGGACATTCTAGTAATGCCCCAAAGTAGATGAATGGGTATAGGAACTAAACATTACAATATTTAACTCTTACATGCACCACTACCTGGTAGAATCCTTTGCTCTAAGTTAGGCAGTCAGTTTTGCTGTACAATTCATATGGAGAACAGTATTCATATATGCTGTTTAGAAAACTGCCTAATTTATCATGTATAAAATGAGAAGACAAATGGAAAAACAGATCCTTTTCCAAGAAGTAGGGTGGTACACTTTTCCATTCACCACTCGAAGCCAAATAATTATTTTTTGAGCTAAAACAGCTAAACCAGGCTCCTTGTATTCTATATCCTAGCAATCATCTAAGATGGGAAAGACTTGGATTCCAGTCACGTTTTGCTTGACCTAGAGATAATTGAATGCCTATAAATACCACTGAAATATGAGACATTCGAAAACAAAATCAGCTGATTTCCTTTTGAAATTAACTCAGTATACATACTTAACTATAAATATGTCTAAAATCACTGTAATACAGAACTGTTCTTTCACCTCAGAAATGATAGACACAGGTTTACAGTCCTCCAAAAGCATACAAAGAAGGAATGGTATAAATCTAGCTCTCTAGTCACAAAATTAAAATGCATACAACTTCATAAGCATATAACGTATGTATTCACTAGATTGAAGAACCTCTGTCCTCAGATGTCTTCTTCCCCATAGATTCTCACAGACTCTGCATACAGTCTGATACCAATTTTTGTTCGTTTTCTGGTTTTCCTATCAGAGAGAGGAAGAAGTCCCCATCCAGGCTCTATTTGTATTCCAGGTACCACATATTTACAAGAATAATTCAATTTTGTGGTGCAACAGAGAATTACTATAGGGTGAATGTTTACTGAATCTGTTATTATGGCTAAGGAATTTTGACAGTAAATTCCAATATCAGAAAGCCTTAATATATAACAATGTCTTCAAATGAAGGAATTTTGGGTGAGGAAAAAACAGAAATTTTTTTTAACTCTTTCTAGATTTTGTTTTATTTAGTTACGGAAACAAATATGAAATACCCGTAATATTCTGCTTTTGGATACCATGTAATTAATAAAGAGGAAAGGTATCTCTTGTCTTACAATCACTCATGTTAAATGCCAGGAAGGACTTAAGTGACAGTAGTATGTACAGCCAAACCTTTGTACTTGTAGGTGAATATATGAGCTGTTAATTTCTGGTATTTTGAACTTTCTCAAAATACTCATTTTCTGTCAGTCATGTTGCCACAGAACATATCTTACTTACAAATAGCCAACTTAAAAAATAGGTTAGGTGATGACTTGAAGTCCAAAACTTGTCCTAGTCTTTTAAAGGTGGGCAGTGGTACCTAGTGACAGCTCAAGTCAAGAATCATTCCTCCACAAAAATTCCATTCAGCAGCTACCTATCTTCTGTACATGACACCTCCTCTTTGAGATATATGCTTCTTTTTAGATGGTTAATGCTCTTTTTTTGTTCAGAGAAATACTCTGCCTATCAGTCTTCCACCCAAAGCCAGTGGAAATCAGAAACCAGACTCGGTGTCAATGTTAAGTGGATGGTGCCAAAGAATGCCCAACGCAAGAAGACATTAAAGAAAATACTGTTGCAGCCACCTTTTTGAAACACAAACAAAAGAGGTCTGGAAATTCCCTGAGTGGCATGAATTCAAAAGTCAAAAATATTCTGCCAGATATTTCAGACATGCTCCTGAGATGTGGGTTATGGAGATGCCATCAGAATATCAGGACTGTTGAGTATCTGAATATATCTTCAGCTAATGGATTGATGTTTCAGCCATTAGGAAACTGTGCAAACTGCAGCATTATTTTTTTTTTCCACAAAAAGACAAACATTACAATGCATAGGGAAACCACCTTTCCTCCCTGCTTCCCCAGGCTCAGCTTCACTCCATTCCAGACTCCTCTCTCGCCTCGTTATTACCAGATGTTACCTCAGTCCCTTCAATCTCCCAACAAGTGAACAGTGCAAAAGCAGGAGGGAGGCTTACAGTCAGTGCACAGCGGTTTCTCTCTGTTACCCCTTCCTTCTCACAGTTTTCCTCTACTCTGGTATAGGTCGTCCATAGGCTGCAGGGCAAATACCTGCTGTGGTGCCTGGGGGACTTCCTTCTCCCTCTCCTTCTCCTCCTCTGACCGTGGTGTTCCCTCTGTTGTTTCTCACTCTGTGTTCCCTCTGGCTGTCTGGAATTTTCTTCCTGCTTTTAAATATGTTTTCCTAGAGGCAGCACCAGCTTGGCTGATAGGCTCAGCTGAGTCCTGTGGTGGGTCTTCTGGAATCATCTGGAACCATTTGTGTCCACCACAGGACTGCCCCAGTCTCTTACAGAGGCCACCCCTGCAGCCTTGCCATTGCCAGCACATTGCCACATATACCCAATACAGTAGGATTTAGCTTCCAAAGACTAGTACTTTTATATGTGTTACTGGGTATTATCATTACCCTTCTCCATCCATAATACTCATTTGGATTTCACTTGTCATGGGCCCCATGATCTCCAGGATATTTCCACTTTCTCTAGGTTAAATGCACAGATTAACAAAATTAAGATAATATCGCTGCAGGCTCTTCTTTTATAGTTAATGGCCTGCACTAACAAATACAAACGTGTTGCCAATCAGTAAGTGTTAATTTGGGATTCTTAACGAACATCTGGTGCTAACACGTTGAGTTTAATGGAATTCATACAATTTTATGCAAGAGCAAAGGAGTTACGAATTGGACTAAATTGGGGATTGCAAAGCAAATATTTATAGAAAGACAATAATTTTTATTTACTACATTCCGTGTCCATTACGTTATTTGTTATGGCCCTTCATTATCAGACTTTTGGACTCAAGTCAGAGCTTCAGAAGGAGGACACAGCTCTACAAGTCTCAGGCTGCAGGGAGTGCCTGAGGCCTCTCACTGAGGCTGGGGCACGTGGCTTTCTAGCCTGTCAGAGGGGCACAGTTTTTCAGGAGTTATGCCACCGTGTGAAAGACCTGCAGGAAGAAGTCAGCAGGCTAAGCAGCATCAGAGAGGATGAGGAAGAGACCTGCAGCTTCAAGAGCCTGAATCTTCAACTGTAGCATAGAGGTAGGAAGAGCTTGTACCTGTGAAATTGGGTAGTGGAAACTTCCATTGTGATGAAGTTTGGAAGGTGGTGTCTTCTCACACCAGGAGGAAGAATCCTGCTGCACTTGATGACTTGAAGAGTCAGTTACAGAATAGGTTCACTGCCCAAATAGCTGATGAACTGGGAGTGCCATCAAATGAACCATCTCTGCTGGAGTAGCCTGAGCCATGTAGGACCACAGAGAGTTGAGTGATAGTGGTAGGAAACTGTCTACCGCAGAGATCAGAGACCCCCGTCTGCCAGCCTGATTTGTCATATCAGGAGGTATGCTGCTTGCCAGGGAATCATATTTAGGATGTAGAAAGGCTGTGGCTCTCTATTATCTGTTACTGCTGTTCCACTTGGGCACTAATGCCAGGGGTGACCTTGGAAGTACATGATTACATGGGTCTGGGAACTGTGGTCAAGGGCATGGGGCCTCAGGTGGTGTTCTTCATCCTGCTGGTAAGGGGGAAGGGCCTGAGGAGGGCTTTGTGTCCTACATGTTAACAATTGGTTGCACAACTGGTGTTGGCAGCAGTTTCCATTTCAGTGACCATGGGACTCTCTTTAAAGGTCAACAGCTGTTTGGAAGAGTGACTGACTTCCCTGACTAAGCAGGGAAGAAGTATTTTTGCCAACAGGCTGGCCAACCCGGTAAAGAGAGATTTAAACTATGAACAATGGTGGAGGGAAAGACTCCTCCACAAACAGGTGAGGAAGTTGTGAATGGGGTAGGCGAGCCCTGTGACTGAATCAGATTAGGCTAACTTTGATCTACAGTTTCATGCAGAACAAACAGAATAAGTTATTGTTACTAGCCACTTATTGCTCAAGGAAAACATCTTCTTGATCAATCTAGAATGGTTGGATAAACAGACCCCTTTCTAGCACTATTCTCAAATATGGCATTTACAACATCTGGAATTTAGCCCAATACAACATTACATGAGTGTCTCTTAATCTATTTCAGTTCTAGGTCACCCTTTTTTATCACAAACCCTGTTTACAGGCAGTTTAGGATTAAAACTGAAGCTAATGAAGAGTGTTCATCTTTCCTTCTATTTTTTTATTTTTCAATTCCTTTGTCATATTCATGAAGCGATACCTTGTTAGAAATATTTTGTGGTCTTTTAGAAAGACTAGTGAAACATTTCATTTCTCTTGCCCCCCAACTGATCAGTAATGAGCAGTAAAATAATTCAAACTTCTGCAGTTTGGTAGAATATTTTTAAATCCTTTCTAAGGCAAGCCACAAGATGTAATTATTCTCTTAGTGTTACAAGTGTCTGATTGCTAGCACTCTTATATCTCTAGATGCCTGTAATTATCCATAGTAATTTGTTAGCTCATTTGATTAATTCAGAGAGACTGTCTGTTTCTTCTCATACAGAAATATATAATGATATGGACCTCTTACCTCACACAGTGTACTAATTGCTAAATTTTATTTTGTGTAACAGTATAACAACATCTGAAGGTTCACTGAAAAGATTAACTCTCCCAGTCCAAAGACAGAATAATTAGTCTTACAAATTAACTAGCCCTCCCTCTCGAGTGAAGAATCTGTGTAATTGATGGCCAGTTCATATACCAAAAATTAGTATCAGCTCTTCAACCATTATTTGAAGATGTTTGCAGTCGCTGATATAATTTATCTGAATTTTAAATGCAAAACAATGTCAGTGAGACTGTAACATGTGTTGAGCATATAATTTAAAAAATACAATTAGTGAAAAGTACTGTCAGGAGTATACTTCACTGTAAGAAAAAAAAGCACACAATGTATTACACAATGAAATCATACGGTCAATTGCATATTTCTTACTGAAATATTGGATTTTTCTATTTTTTAAATGTCCCAATTATATAATTTAAGAGTGTGTGCAGCAAAACTTTGCAAAGAAATGCAGGTATATGTGCTGTAATCAGTATCATGTTTTTGAAAAATGGGCCTAGATACAGAAACGAAATCAGGGATTTAGTTACATGGAGTGTGATTCAGGCAGAATTGAAATATCAAACTACTAACTATGTTTTTCAAAGTTCCATGCTTACACGTTCTTCTGTTAAGTTGTTTTCCTCTTACTTGAGGAACCTAGCCAGTGCTTTGCTGACACTGTTATCCCTATTTATTTGATAAACCAGTTGTTAGAAAGCTGCATCATGAGGACTTCAGGTTTTCCTTGAACTAAGAAAATTCAAACCCCTGTATTTCTCACCAGTGCTCCATCTACTACTGTACTTGTGATAAGAAACAAGGTCATAATTTTCTCAAAACTGTGCCAGTATATTGAAAGGAACAGAAGACCTATACACAGATATGAAAGCAGAATTCTGACTCTGCAGTTTACTTTTGGGTATGGCAGTTAGGAGTGGAGAGCCAGGATATGAGTCTAGTTTTTATGTACTTGGCATTAAGCAGTCACTGGTCAGAAGTCAGAAAGAGTTGTGTCCCTTCAGAACACAATCTTCAAACTATTTGTCTCTTGTCTTATTTTTTCATTTGCAAAGTGACTTAAAGTCAGACAGCAAATTGTCTAAAAAGAAATCTAGAAAATCACCCTCACTTCTGCTGTGGGCCAATCGTTTCCTTTTTTCATACAAGACAGGAGCAAATGGGCAAAGCTCCACTTAAGGTGAGTGGTTTGGCATATACTGTTAAGACAGTTCTGCTAGTAACTGATTAAATGCTTCACAGGTAAAAGAAAGAACTTAAATTGCATCTCTTACACTTAAGGTGCTCTAACATGTATAAAAGGGGAAGGTAATGATATTTATATAATATTTAGCTGTTATCCAAATCTGTAATGTCCAACTCCACAACAGTATTCAGGTTCGTGAAACTCAACTGCAACTTCTACCTGGTCAGATAAGTAGCGTCAATCTCTTTTCTATTCCTGACAATATGACGCATTTTACTTAATCATGAACAGATTGTCCCAACAGAGATTAAAGAGAGAACACAAAATTTCATTCTTTGTAAATAGCTTTGATTTTTTTTCAGAAGAGGAATTAAATATTCAGTAATTAATATTCTTACGAATCACTTGTTTCACTTCATGAAGAAATTAAAGAGGACTAATATCAAAGTCTAACATATAGCTTGATTCATGTTGTAAGGATGGTACGTAAGCACACAAGCAGATATAAATATAGAAACTGTTTATTAACAATTAAATTGCAATTAGGTATCTAGAAAGCTTGCAAGGAAAAATCAAAATTCTGTGCTTCTACTAGAGATGATTAGTTAAACAAAGTAGTAAGATAATTATGTCCCTCAAAACAGGTAAAACTCCTTAAATTATTATTGTGTCATTATCACGGTTACCAGTATCTCTGGTCTTTTCTGACATATATTAAGTTAACTTACTCATGCAGCTGTTCGAAGTATGATTAACAGATCTTGTGAATGTGAACTATGAAGTTTGTATGTGACAAAATGTCACAACGGGTTTGAGCATTTCCTAGTGAGGAATAGTGCTGTGTCTCACAGTGACTTTATAACTTAATACCTTAGCTAAGCATAGACAGTCATTAACTACTTGTCATAAACCTCATATTAAAATTGTTCAGCCCATTCATATTGCAATTAGTATTTTCAAATCAAAAGGTAGAAAATGGTGGCTTGTTGGAAATACAGCTAAACGCTTTCTTACTTGGGTTGAAAAATGACAAATAAAGAGGAAAGGGAGAGAAAATTATTATTATCCCAAGTAACTTCCAGAGTGAGAAATTAATTACAGAGACATCCAGATCTGGAAACTTTTACAGAGCTTGAAGGACTGTGTGCCTGATATAGTCGTCTTCTCCAAGTCCAATAAAATGCATACCAGTTTGTCACATGAACTTTCAGGGGAAACAAATATTTTGCATTCATATTAATTCAGCTCTCTTATATGGTTAAATGTTAATTGGTTAAATTTTAATCATTCTTTTCCTTTCCCTTTGAGTAGACAATTCTAAAATTTAGTTACATGTAGCATTTTTGACAGCCAGAAATATAGGGTGTTTGCTGGTATTCAAAAGACAGAGGTGATGTTATGTCTATGCCACCAAGATAAACATGGCTGGGACCATCTTCTGACACTAAGGCCAACTAGGGAAAAATCTCACATTCACACTTTGAACTTTTTTACCCTCCAAAACAGGTGACTGACATTCAGGCATTTTTCTCTGACCTATGTTAGTTTCAGAACTGTGCCCAGGAACTGTTTGGGCAAGTCTTACACGTCATAGAGAAAAAGCATTTCAGGGATCATTCCAACAAGTTTAAAGTACGAACAGCATTGTTTCAGAGCCTGGAAATGTCCCCTGCCTGTGTCTAATTTACTGGAATTTCTTTGAGTGACCTTGCTTCATTAGCAAGCAAAATCCTGTGACATCCATCAAAGTCATATAAAGTTGGTCTGCACCCTGAAAGTGCTGAGACACACACAAAATTCTTGCATTCTGCTTAATTTAAAGAGTATTCTTTCACTGGGAGCTAAAATATCAATGAAATTTTTAGATGGTTCACTAGCTACTAGATTTCAAGGCACAAATATAAGCCCTTTCTCAATGTTCTTCTGGGTAAAACCATCCTAATGGAGAAGAATTAATATTGTTGAATATCACTGCAGAAACTACATAAAAATCAGGACAAAGTTAGAAATGCTCCATTAGCTATAGTTTGCTTTGAATCCCAGATGCTTTTTCTTTCCTTGGGATTCCATCACAAGTGAAGAAAATAAAAGAAGAGTAAAATATGATGAGTATCACCACAGAAGAGAAACTCTTAAGGAGAGAGAATAATATAAACAACTAAGCAGCATCATACTGGAAGATTACATAGGCTATGTTTTCTGGCAGTGGTTGCTATGGACAAGTATAATCTCCAATAAAGGGAGAAAAGGAGAAACCTATTCCACAAATTGGAAGTCACCCTAAATTCTGATAATAAAAATTGCCTTGTGATATAAAGATAGATTTAGCATTCAGGCAAATTTTGTGGATTTTATTCATAAAGGCAACTGAATATTTTACATCCATGTTATAGCTCCAGTTGAGATCCCCCCCAGGGAAAACAAACAAAAAAAAAACCACCAACAACAACAACAACAACAAAACCCCTTACATTTTTACAGGAACTGTGCTTCCAGATCTCAGTGTTCTTTGCCTCCAGAACTGCCCCCTAACAACATCATTCATGTTCTTTAAATGCAAGGTTTTCTCAGACCTCCAATTTTGTACTTTTTTTTTTTTTTAACAGATCTTCCTTTCAGAGGTACATGCTATGAGACAGATACAGATACTCAAACATAGATATTGTGTGGCTAAAATGACAAACATAGTTCTAGAAAAACAGAAAAATATCCAGATTTTTCATCTCCTTCCCCAGGGGCTTTCTTGAACTCAGGACAGTCTTTCAGAGAATACAATATCATTCATTGCTTTGTCTTTTCATCTAAGTCATAGAATCACTGTGTCATCACCCTTGCACAAAGTGATCACTGTCAGGTAACACCCAATCAACCCTTCCAGATAATTATATGCAAATAAATCAGTTGCCATGGAGGATTGCTAGTCTGTGAACAGAACTTACAAGTTACCTTCAAGGGTGCTTCCCTATGAATGCAGAGTAATGACATTCACTGTTAGCTCTGTTGTGTTACCCTGGAAATGTGGGACAGATGGAGATAAAAAGTCACAAAGAATCAAAACGGAATTGTAAAGACAGCAGTGGCTCTGCAGCCTGTACTATCAAATGAAATGCCTACATTTTACACAGATGCATTCCTCAGACTGTCTTTGCTTCCATTTAAGTGAACAGAGTTATATTAGTTCCCATACACCCAGGAATCCTCTTATGTTTCTCCTTAAAAGCAAGGCTTTACTCTTTGTTTGTTTGTTTAAATGCATATAAGCATTCAACAAAGTAATCTAAGTATTCATACCAATATATAGTTTAATGAAAATATACTAGGTTGGGCGCATTGACATAGGCTGGTAAGCCTTACTAAATTTCTATTTCCGAGTCCTTAGCTTACTCACACACTTCTAGGAGTTCAGATGGCTGCACTCAAGGCCAGCTGATAAGAACTGTTCTGAAGAAAATGTTGGGAAAAGCTCCAGTGAGGCCCTACACCTCCCTCTTCTACGAGCTGCTTTTAAACCGAGGCCCTTTGCCCCACTTAACTACTTTTCATCTGCATTGCAGCCATACCTCCGTGCCTGACCAGATCCTCACTGACTCAGATCCTAATCCTGACCCATGGACTCACCTCCTGTCTTAGCCTCAGATCTGCCTTGTCAGTATGGACATTTTTGATGATCTGGTTTCCAGTCTGCCTCCAGCTGCCTCCCTCCTTAGCCTGCCCTGCTCCCTTGCTGTGGGTGGTAGGATGAGTTCTTGCTGGTGAGGCCCCTGCCCTGCCAGCCCCCATGGGTGTCACCTGCAATTCCTTGTCCCCAGGGAGTTCCCAGCCCACGCTGTACCTTGATATTCCAGAGAAATGGGTTGAAACCATTATTAATTACTGAATTACAAACAACCTCAATGAACTCATTATAAGCAGAATAAACCAGCATGGCTTCTGCAAAGGAAATTCAAGCCCCCCCAATCTACTAAGATATTGGATAAAAGAGAACAGGTTCACATGATTTATTTTTACTTTGAAGAAGTCTTTAACAAAGTCCTTCACAGAATCTTTTACTAAAACTTCCTAGTCATGTCATGAAAGGTAAAATAGTGTGATGCATTATAAACAGAATTTTATATAGAAAATAAGTGTAAGAATAAATTATCAATTTTCAGCATGACAAAAAAAAGTTAATAACTGGGTTCCCCAAAGGTTTGTATGAGGAATGTGGTTGTTAGGTATACACAGTACTGATACGGAAAAGAAGATGAAGGTGGTGGTCATATTTGCCAGGAGCACATTATTCAGATTAGTCAAGACCGCAGAAATTGTATAAGATTTCCAGAGAAACTGAAATTTACTTCCATAATGACAACTGAAATTTAATTCTAATAAATGGAAGTTACTGAACACATGAGGAAATAATTTCACATACACAAATAACTTGCAGACTTACATTAATTCTACCCACTTAGAAAGTTAGGTTACTGTATCGTTATGGACTATTAAATGGGAACTCCTGCTGAGTTACAATAAAATAGAAAAACGTGTAAAGAATTAACTAGAAAATATAATTTAAAATATTGTGAGCCACTAAATACTGTTTTCTGGCAGAAAATATCAATTTTCATTCCCTAACAAAATATGTATATCAGAAAAAGAGCAAGCAATCTTTGAGTAAGGCTAAGGTTTGTCTTTGTATCCCATGTGATCAAGATAGAATCAGGAAATAGAAATAAACTATTCATATTGAAATATTCATGTGCTTTTCATACTGTATAAGATAATAGATATGTAAGTGCATATATAAGCATGTACATTTATTATGCTTCATTATGAAATCTGCACTTCTGCTTTTGTGCGGGGAGGATAGTTGAACTTGCAAGTACTAGTATTTCTCTGAGTTTAATTTTTACTGTTTTAAACTCAGAAGACCAAAAATAAAAATGAGACTTACTGATCAAATTTAGTAAGTTATTTCTTTTACGTATTTTTGTAATTTCATCTTCCTCAGACCTGCAAAAAATATAGTTTTAATAAGCTAAAAATGTCATAAAGAAATCCTGTCTTGTTCCCAACAGTGATGATATAAAGTTTATGAAGAAGATTTGCTAAGTGAACTATGAAATAGAAGATCTTCAACTTACTGAAAGAAAAAGATGGACTTCGTAGTATCCACTGACACTTTCTTTGAACATGGTATATAAATGTACAAAATATATACTGTATATGAAGTACTTTAAATTAATAACCCTGCATACACTTATGGCATAGACAAAAATGTGAGATCTATCTTTCCATTTAATAGGTAATTATGTAACTGTGAATAAAATAAGCTATTAGTTGTATAGTTGTTTGATCTTATTGGTTTGGGGTTTTTTTGAAAAAAATAAAACATGAGTAGATATAACTTCACATTGCAGATTCTGTTACAGGTAGTTGATATTATAGACTATTAGCCTAATTCATCCACCTACAGATCCATACTGGTACCTGAAAGATCAGGCAAAATTGTGTCTAAAAAGAATACCATTGGCAATAAATGGAACCAGATAATAGAGAATATTATCAGTGTCTCCAGATAGACAACTACATTGCATTCCTCTGATGCATAAAACCAATATGCATATGCTGCGCCTACAGCAACAGTTTGAAAGTTCAAAAGATCTGTTTTTCATCAAGGAACAAATTTGTATATTTGGGGTTTTTTAGCTTTTATTTAACAGTGACATCCTTTTACCTTAACAGCCCTAGACGTCCTGTTAAAATTTGCTTCTTGTAAAAGGTTAAAGGCTCTTAAATCCCATCTCATTCAAAAAACATGAAATATTCCCTATTGATGTCTTTTCATCTCTACCCTTGATTTCCTTAGATTACTATGAGAATTAATGATACCTGATTTCCAAGATCTGTAATGGTAAGGAAAAATAGAACTCTTCCACTCCTCTCATACACCACAAATGAATATAGGCAGGATGAAATTCAGTTTGTGGAGGAGACAGTAGAACCAATTTTTTTCAAGGGTTGCACAAGGCTGTGGAAATATGTCTTCACTAGTGCTTTGTTACTGTGTGTTCTAAATGCAACACACATTGCTTTGACATCAGCCAGACAAATAAAGCTCATAAAACATCTCATCATTACATTATTTCAGCGTCAAAAATTGTAGAGAATCACCAACAAGAATTTAATTCAGATGCTAATTCACAAGTCCAAGGAGGTTCTGGGGTAAGAATCTATAGAATACTTTTTCATTAGAACAACAATCCATTTCCTATTCTGTTCCATTTTTAGAGTTAAAAGTATGATGTGGAGGAAGATCTGTCAGTAAAAGTATTATGAAAAGAAGAAAGATACTTTATTAAAAAAATAACAATTCAAACATTAAGACATTTCTCACCGCTGGACCATATCTGTATTTATGTGCAAATGCATATTTATGTATGTACATTTATATATAAACTTCTCTCTATTGTATACACCAGCAGCAGTATCAAAATCCATTTTGGTTTTCAACTGAACTCATTTTTTCCCCAAAGAAGTGTAGATATCCAATGTGTGCAACACCCGGCTTAAAGATGCACTGTTGATAATTATTTCCCTAGAGGCAATATTATCTGGTCAAAAAGGGATAAACCAAACTACCTATCAGATTCTAATGGGCAGAGGTCAGTGTAACATCTGCCCTACCTATTTTCTACTTGTTTCTGAATTCATGTGCAGCATTCCTCTGTCCCAAAAGTTGTTCAAGCATATAACTGCAGTACCAATGAATTTAATCTTTTTTTTTCAGCTGATATTGTGGCAAATTGTTTTTCAGCTGCAAGAGCAGCTTATTTAAGGTTTTTTTTCTAGCTTTGTTAAGAGTGAATAAAGTGGCCAGAGACTGTGTACATTATAGTCTCCTTGCTACAAGAAGTCAGTGATAATGAGCAATTTGTGAAGTGAGATACCTATGCCCTAGTATCAAAAGTAATATTTTCCAATGGATTTTTCAATTTGTACTGCAGCTCTTCGCTCCTTTTTCAGTTTTACTTTGCTGGTGGCACTAGCTTTTGAAGCCACCCTCGTTTTTAATCCTCTTTTATAACAAGAATCAACTAGTACTCAGCTTGCATGTCTACTGTAATCCATTCCTGTAAGAGAACCTTTGAGAGACATAAAGAACTCTAGACTCAGCAGAAGTTCCTGTCTGCAAACCTGCAGGCTGCAGCAAGCTAAGTTCCTATCTTAGTTTCATTTCTGCAGACACTGGAAGAAATTTTGAGTAACCGGAACCAGAACTGAAGGTTGTTACGGTAATGAATTTTATTCTATTACACTAATAGCTTCTTTCTTTGTGTGTTTGGTCTTTTTTGCTGATGTGTTTTCCTAACCTCCTAACAAGGGAAAATAAATATAAACAAAACAGTAAATCTGGTTAGAAAGAAAAAGTCAAACCCACTGATCAACGGAATGTTGGGGTTTTTTTCAAATGAGACCTTGGATCACAAGGAAAACAGAAAAGAAAAGTGGAATGAAATGGCAGTGAGTTCGCAGAGGGCTCCACGGTACCATAACCTTTTAGTTCATGATCAAAGGCAGTACAGTTCAATGATTTCTGTGAGAGCTATGTGTTGTTCTGGTCTTAGCATATGCACATACCATACCACAAGAATAGCACTGCAGTTGACATTAATGGGTTTTGCTCTTGTAGATTGAACAAAGATGCCAAGGGCTAAGTGAGCCTGGAGACCGAACCAACCGCTGATCACACCATGTCAGAGCTTGCAATTATGCATGCAGAAGGAAAAAAACAAAAAACCTCTATAACCATTGGCCTATGTGAGATACGTAGCTAACAATACTGTGCTACTTTGTAAGGCATCATTTCTCTGCATGGGGAATTCACCTTCTGCCATACACACATTATTTTGGGAAAGGCAGGAATGTACACTGGAGATACACAAGAGTAGTCTGGGAACAAAATGCAATAGAGTCTGGGAGTGCTGCAGCATGCCTGAAACAGTTAACTGATGCTGCCTTATTCTGCAGCATCAGTACAAGGGTTAAAAGGACAAGAAGAGAGGATTAGAGGTTAGGAAAGTGTTATTTTTGCTCTCCTCAACTCCTGGAGAGTTCAGATAATTGTTCTTTTCCTGAAGGATCTTTCATATGGGACTCTCCCTGCTCTTCTGTCTGTGGTTACTTGATGTAGAAAGACCTCAAGAAACAAGCATGAAATGTGAGAGAGAACAAGGAGGAACACTGCCACAGAAAAAGACTGAGCATACTGAAGACATTGGTCTGAAGTGAGCCACCATCTGCTTGCTCACTGCTCCTCTACCATAACCCCCTGACTTCTGAACATATGCTTAATTCTGATTCTGATTCTTCAAACACTTTACTTAATTGTATGCCTCTATCCCTGTGTCTACTTCCCTTCTTCCTGTATTTATTTACTCATACACACCATCATGCATAATTGTTTTTATACAGAAAGGAAGGCAAATGGTGTCTCAGTGCAGGTGCAGCATATGGACAAATGGGTGAAGGCATTTAGAATGAGACAAGTAAGGAGTCAATGACCTTGGAAGGTCTGAGAGCAAACAATAACCCATAAAGAACAATTAAGCATGAAACATATGCAATGAATGAATAGAAGGAAAGTGACTGTGTCTATGTGATATGCTGAAAGTAAATTCTGTATATGTAAATACATGTAATGTTCCATGGCATGGCATGGCATGAAACTCTCAGTAACAGAAATTTAAATCCCAGCAAATTAGGAGCAGACATGTAAAGAAGGCATCACAGAAGATATGAGGGAGGGTGTTTTCTTCCTTTTTTCTTCCTGAAAGAGAATAATACTAAAAGTTGCAACAAGTACCTTATTTGAAAACAAATCTCTTGTAGTAATGTATACCACTTCTGGAAACCAAATGAAAACTTTTGGAGCCAAAGGATTCAATGTATATTGGTTTTCTTGGTTTTATGTCTCCTTTGCTGGCAAGTAAAGGTAAATTCTACTGTCAGTAGCATGGTGAATGAATGATAAACATTAGAGCTGAACAGAAAACTGAATTGCACCACTGCTGTAGTCACTGTTTTTATGATTGCATAGAGTTACATGATAATGAATTTATATTTAAAGGCAAAAAGAGATGATTTTATAAATCCCAGAAGTTTTTTTTAAAGCAATAGTAATGAGATAAAAATCTTAAGTATTATTCTACTTAAATTCAGTTTCACTTACCCTTCACATGTTCTTCTATATTCTTTATTTACCTATCAGACAAACTTTCCCTCCCTTCCCACAGTTCTGGTGCAATGAATGGTGGTGTGTCAGGAACACCTAAGTCCTCAAAGGCAAACAGATGGCTTTTTTCCCAAGTGCCAGAAGATATAATGTGCCTTTGCACAGACACACAAGTAAGGGAAATAAGCTGACTGCGGTCTGCACCAGTCTTTACACAAAACCTAATGGTAATCAATATACTTTACCATAAAAGTAATATAGGAGTAAATGCAACTACACCTGTGAAGCTGTTTCTTCTTAATTTTGTAAAACCACGCCATGTTACCAAAATGTAATGCATGCATATGTATGTATCACAGATTTCACAGTCACCCTATGTTGAGATTTCACAACTTCTCCATACTTCACATCTTACTCCATACTACATCTACGTCTGGAATATACATCTAGTTATGACATTTTACACTGATAATGTGAGAATTAAAACACTGGTGTTCTCACTATGAGAAACAGTCATACACAAGGATATTTAAATTCAATATATTATTGTTATTATTAAAAAATTAAGTCTTAGGGGAATTTGTGTTGAAACAGTTGCTTCCAGGACAACAAGAACATCATAAAGGTTTTAAGCAAGACTGCTGGCACCACCTATTATTTAGGTTGGCCAGTGTTTCATATATTCAATTGATTATAACTTTGCTCAGGTCCAACAGCCTGAGCTCAAATTTTCCATGCTAAGTGAACAACTCAGGATGGATTTATTTGCACTTATTTTCTGCCATAACTCTTCAATCAAACAGATCTGCTATCCCCAAGAAAATTTCTAAAGAATACAAAGCAAAATAAAATATAGTTTCCTTGTATCAAAAATCTGCAATGCCACATATTTTGGAAGAGAGATTTTTACAAAGTCTGTCAGAGTGTGTATATGGTTATCCCATTAAAATCTTCAAATTTACTCAAGATATAAGCCTCTAAAAAGCTTTTGCATGTTTATCATTACAGAACTGCTAACAATAAAAGCTATGTGGAATTAATTGAATCTTTCCTCAGATAACTGCTATTGCCAGGAACTCTTGACACCCATACTGGTACTAAATTTAGGAAGTTCACTTTCTTAGGCTACTCTAATAGAAAAGTAGCCTTTTTCAGTGCAGACAGAAATAGACCTGCAATAAGTTAGAAAAAAATGACATGGGAACTAGAG
The DNA here is from genome assembly GCF_949628215.1 of Phalacrocorax aristotelis. NCBI lineage: Eukaryota > Metazoa > Chordata > Aves > Suliformes > Phalacrocoracidae > Phalacrocorax > Phalacrocorax aristotelis. The sequence goes on along the minus strand of NC_134279.1, from coordinate 61,861,669 downwards.
CTAGGAACACGATGGACAGGAATTTTGGGCTCAGAGCTCATTTTTTTCCTGAAAAGGAGCATGATACTAAAAGACTGACAGAGAAGAGGTCAGTGGGTGGACAGAAAGCTAAACCATTAAACTTGTGATGGTAAACAGAAATAACAAGGAAAGATCTGAGAATAAGAACAAAAGAAATGGAGATGACTGGTGAGGAATCAATGTATTTGGGTGAACTCTGATGGCACACAGAGCCTAGATGAAAGAATAAGGGATCCCCCTTATTCTTATGAAATAAGATGAGCTGGAGGAGACAACTGGGAGAAGGCAGAAAGGCAATTTGGCTATAATGGGACAAACTGGGACTTTCTTTAAAATGTCAGTGCAAGCCAAGAGACTTTTATTCACATTATGGTGGCAAAACGCTCACTCTAAAACTAAGACTGTGATTTCTACAGTTCTATGATGAACCAAACTATGTGACAGTCCACTGCATGTGTACCCCATTGCATGTTCTGTTTATAGGGGATGGTTGAACAACAGGGAAGAAGGCTACTTGCCCAGGCTGCTGTCTTCCTAGTTACAAGGAATGCTTATGGGGAAGGGAAGGCTGCTCTCTTAGGGTGAGCATCCCGTCAGCTTGAAGAATACTGGGTGAGGCAGGCAGGCACTGAGGGAGAGCCTACAGGATGAGGGAGACTGAGACCCTGTGAGAAGCAAAGGGCCTGTTGTTAGGTAGAAACAAAAGCCAAGTCTGGAAGGGAAAAGATTTCTTAAAGGCCTGGAGGGAATCCATGATTTGTTCACCCAGAACTTGTGGAGTTATTTGATTGTAAAACAAAGCTGGAAAAAAAGATACAGTGGGAGTGAGGGCGAACTGTTTCAGAGCTTCTCAGGTAATTCTGATGTGTGAAACAGGCTACATCTGGGGTTTATTGGGGTGGTTTCTTTGTTTGTGGTTTGGGTTTTTTTTATAAAAAGGTTTACCTTGTTTCAGTTAATGTATTTTTATATTCTAAATAATCCATCTTTAAGGACTGAGAGCCTTTGATGTCTTTTGGTGTGCTTATTTTAAAGAAAGGAACATGGAGACCTATTCCCCTTGAGGTTCTCCTCTACTTCAGTTTGTCACAGTCCAGCCATGCAAAAACTTTGTGATACAAGGTAGAACAGTTAAATCACACCATTTACACCAAACTTTTTTCATGCAGCAGGTTGTGAGTTCCTCTATTTCTGGATGTACAGTTAATACCATGAAGGCTAAACTGCTGAACCGCAAGATGCCTGCAGCTGCAGTTGAAGATGCTGGGAACAGTACTCCAAATTGAAGGGCTAAGTTTCTAGTTACTCAAACCAGTCTTAGATTTATCAGATAATGCATCTCAGTGCCCCAGTCATAAAATAAGGATAATTCTACCTCTTCACCATTCCAATCTATTTTGAAAATAGATTCAATAACATGTTGTGAGGCAATCAAATACCATAAAGTTATGGCTGTTGTAAAAGATGATGTTAAAATTAACAGGTTTGTTAACAAACCTGTTCAGAGCAGGTTTTTACCAGCGTTGATTGAATAAAATATTGGCCATATATTGAACAATGTTATGCAGTGAACAAGACCAGAGTTCCGTTGGAAAATATAGCCAGGGTTCAGGTTGTTGAAAACGGGGTCAAGAGAGTGGATATTAATAAGGGTGCAGAGTCAGGTTAAAAAAAAAAAAAGAAGCTTGGTTACAACTGAATATTTATGACAAGTAGAATACTTTCAGATTTATAATTATCACAAAGGAGCAAGATAAAAATTGTGTACTATGCATTTAAATATCTTCCTTTTTAAAAGATTGACCTTCCAGAAAAAGATGTTTCAGTATCAAGGTTATTAATGTAATTAGCATTCAGCTATTAAAAGTATTTTCAAGACGTTCAAAAATGTCAGAAGTAATACCTAATTTTTACTCGTTTAATCACATTTTTTAAAGTATCACTTTTCTTTGACACTTTTAACTCTGGATCTATTTTCCAGACATTATTAGAGTCACTTTTGCTGCAGTTAAAGCCAGTTCCTCAGTAATATTACCCTCCACTGAAATCTAGCCCTAAACAACTACCTTCAAAGGTCTAGGCTTCAGTGTCGCAGAATTAAATAATTTGCTTAATAAATTCAGTGTAACTTGTGAACAGACCTTTTACAGAAGCAATGATTTATTCACCTTAAGGACTTAGGGACTAGGACCTACCTTAAGGGCTAAGTGCTAGACATAAAATAATTTGTTTAGGAAACCTGCAACCACCATTATACTTGGATTGCTACAGGCCAGCTGGAAAATGTTGTATTATCAACAATTCTTGCTTCCTAAGTTGTTTTTTCAATGTTAGCAGTTTTGCATAATTCTATCAATTATTTTTTACATATAGTTCACAGTAATTTGTAAGAACACTTCAGAATCTGTAGGGGTGAACCATGATAATGCTTTAAAATCAAGAAAGAAAATGTTTTAAAATCAAGACATTATCTAAGGAAAGAACAGGATTTATTTTGAACTAGGGGTCACTAATTTAAAAGGGAAAGATAGTGGCATATTGTAGAGGTATTCTGTCTGATAAGAATTGGGGATTTCTTTTTATTGGAGAGATATTTGTCTGCTCTTAACTTTTTAATGAAACTACAGGGCTTTTAAGTCCAGCTATGAAATGGTAGTTTGAACCTCAAAGAGATATGTAAACATCAGAAGACTATAGCTTAGAATGGATTAACTATGAAGGATGGAGTAAAATATGAAGGATTAAGAAGGAAATGTCCTCATTCTGTGTATGAATTTTAAAGAAGACAACAATGAACTGGCATTTTCCAAGGTGTCTAAAAAGATCGGTGTACATTGATTATGGTTGGAGTGTGGAATCGAGCCCTTCTGAGAAAATTTCTTGATCTGGCTGATTTTAGGCATCAGGAACATGATAGTGAAGAGTATGAGATGATAAACTTGGTGAATAATTTAAGAAATTTTGGTACAAGATCATATGCCATAATTTGGAAATGACAGAAGGAGAAAGATCTGGAAACATTATTAAATCATTGCATTGCTATGAGATATTTACACGACTCAGAAGTTAGAAAAAAATGATATGGAAATGTGATGGAGAATTATATCTAGCAGAGACACAGAAGCAGCAGTACTATCACACAAGTCACTAGTGGGACCTCACCCGGAATTCTGTGACCAATAACTACAAAAATTCAATCTGGCAAAGTCCAGATTGCTCAGACAACTTGAAGAAAAAGATCAAGAAATCCTAGCAAAAATTTTAAAAAAATCTTTAAGGAGGATAAAATGAACTTTTATGGTTGTGTTTGTGCAAAAACAGGGAGCCAGGAGATATTTTAAAGGATGATTGTCATCCAGTATCAAATTTGCCATCAATATAAACCGACAGTCAAAACACACACAATATGAAAGAACATTTCCAAACTGCTGAAAAATTTCCTAAAAATCTTCTTAAATGTGAGACAAGAATAATGGAAACGAGGATCATGGAGACAAGAACCTAGAACTGTCCAAGAAGCCTGAAACATTCCATTTACGTGTGGAGTCATATGGGGTGGTATGGATTATGAAGCAGCAAAAAAAAGGCAATCCTAGAAATTAAAGTTTGTGCAGTAGCACTTCTTATATTTGATTTGTTGTTAATAAAGAGTTTTAGTGTAAGTATTAGTTAACTGATTTCTTCAAAGCTTCTGCTGGCCAGTGCAGAAGTTTTTTGTTTTTTGTTTTTTTTTTTGCCCTTAGCTGTCATTTAGCACTGTGAGGGAGGAAAGAGGTTCACCCTTCTCTAAAGATGACAGTTAGGAACAAGAGGCTTCTCTTGTCCACTAGTATTTTTCACATCTTTTTCTAAAAGGCAAAGAGTGGAAAAGGTATTAGGAATAAGTTTGGCCATATAAGATCAGCAGAAACTTCTGAGTTTGAAGAATCTGGAAGAGCAGAGCCTACTACTGGCATGTGTCTGCCTTCTAGGTGAAAGTATTCAGATCTCTAGTATTGTGAATACCCAGGAAAACCAGGTTTTTGAGTCTTTTGAATTTATATTTTGAAAGTGTAGAATTCATTAAGAGTTTTTGAGGTGGATTTCATGCCTTGTAGTATGTGACAGTGTACAATGGCAACAGAATGAATATTTTCTTAGTCCCTTGTCATTTAACAGGTAGTTGCCTCCTCTCACCTCTGGTTATTGAGGACAGAACTGAAGGACTCAGACTATCTGAGGTGAAAAAACAAAAATCTACCTTTTGCTTTTTCTTCTTTATTTGATACATGCAGGTATAAGGTAGTAGCCAACTCCAGCTTAGGTGTCTTAAAGGTTATGAAAGCCTGTACTGACTTCACTTAGCTGAATAGAAGATTTATTATCCTGAAAGGATAAATATTGATGCCTTGTCTTCATTCAGACTGGACAAATTTATTTTTCCCTGCAGTCTAGATCAGGTAAAATTATCCAAAACATTGGTACTTTCCATCTGTGAGTAGCAGATGTTTTTCAAGGAAATAGAATAATTTTCATTTACATGTATTATATTAACAATATTTATATAAAAGTAGATTTTGCTATGAACAACAGGAAGCCAGACATTAAAACAACACCTTTTCTCACCCCTTTTCCAGGCTCAACTTCTGTCCTTCACTCCCAACTCCCCTCACCCCGAGCGGCACAGGGGTGATCGGTGGGGGCTGCGGTCAGCGTCTCTCCCTGCTTCTCCGTCCTCCCCACGCTTCTCCTCTGCTCCCGTGTGGGTCCACCATGGGCTGCAGTCCTTTGGGAATATCCATCTGTGCCGGCGCGGATCCTCCACGGGCTGCAGGGGACACTCAGCTCCACTATGGAGCATCCCCTTCTCCTCTTTTTCTGACCTTGGTGTTTTGTACTGCTTTTTCTCACTCTTTTTCTTCCCACCTCTTCTCCCTGTTCAGCATTTTCTGCTCTTTCTTAAACACGTTTTCACAGAGGTGCCACCAGTCTGGCCGCCCCGCTCAGCTCTGCCCTACAGTGGGCCCACCGGAGCAGGCTGGAACCGGCTGGAACCGGCTGGAACGGGCCGTGTCCTCACAGAGGCGGCCCCTGCAGCCCCTCCCCGCTGCCAGCACCCCACCGCTAAACCCGGTACTTCAGGTCTGTGCGGAGGAAGCTCAGCACAGAACGATGTATACTAACTGTATAACAAAGAAGACGGAAACACAAAAGGGAATGGGGGTCAAGAACCGAGGCCTCTTTCTTCCTGACTGAAATGTGTGGCAAAACCACACATTTTCCATTCAAGGTATGGAGTTAGTCCCAAATTCCAGCTACTTAAAAATTACATCCATCAATAAGGCAGCCTGCTTCCATTTTAGATCTACCCTCAACATGCTTTTAGAAAGATACCTTTGGATCTTAATCAGTGTGCTGAATCAAAGCCATCATAATTTTCCATTGCTATATTTTTCTCCTAGAAATGAAGCACAATTACGGACCATCCTGTCTTTTGTTGAGGAGATATTACCTACAATTATGTAAAGTATAGGACATAATACAGTTCACTAGCATATGCCTAAAAAGTAGATATTTAGGAGCATTCCAAAATTCTAAAAGCTTAAGCGGATTTCTGTTTCCAAAACAGCCAAAATGAACATTGCAGTTTCTGTCATGCAGGGCACTGCTAATACTCAGTGTAAACTCTATGGTTACCAGGAATTTGCTTTAGCGTTGCAGCTCTGATGCTATACTGCTCAGTATTATTTTCATTACTGGAAGTCTTCTATTCCATGAATATATTTCAGAATTCTAAGGAAAACAAAAATGTGCATTTTGTACTGTTCAGCTGACGTTACATACCTACCTGGTCAAACAGACGAGCTTTCCAGAATGGGTCCAAATAAGAATGAAATGTCACTGTTGAATGTGATGAAGGGAGTAGAATGATGTCAGCAACAGCTATTTATTGCTACGTAGTTTGTGACAGCTAGCATATTTTAAGGCAAAGTGAGACAAAACAAAAATATATATGACCTCTATGATTTCTTTTCTTATCAACTTCTGGCAATATAACTTAGGAAAAAAAACTTTGTATTTTTGTTAAAAAACAAGGTAACGGGTGATACTTGTACCTTCATGTCATGTTTACATTTTATTTTCAAGGGAGCTTTAGAGATTTTTTATTTATTCAAGGCATTATATACTTTGACCGAATGATATTCTTTTTGCAGTGGTTCCTTACTTTAATTTCTGTTTGATTTCCCCTAGGCAGATCTTTGTTTGTAAATATTTATCTGAATGTTAAGCAATATTCTAACACAGCTTTCAAAAAGTTCTTTGTCATTCTTTTCATACCTTGCTCATAGTTACAATATTCTTTATCTAACAGTTGCAATATATGTAATCCTGAAAGCTGCTTTGATCCCTGAAAGAAGCTTGTTGGTGCTTATCAGCATGGATTTGGAAGATAGGTATAACCAACTCTACACATGATTAGAATCTGGATCTGTATACTTACTAAGCCACCTGACTCTCCTGTCCTCAGTAAAAAGTATGTTTTCAGCTCTGTGGCAGAATACGCAACATCAGAGCTTTTCTTAGAAAAAATTACCTTTGAAAAACTTTTTTTAAAATTTAAATCCTCCTACTTTCTGAGTAAACCATACAATGATTTTCTTCATGCTCCTTGAACCTGCTGTAATCACCTGCTTTTTGTCAATGAATTGCCATAATTGCTTACAAGTTGTAGAAGTATTGACCTCTAAACAGAGGTCTCTGGACTATTAAAATAATCTGACATTTTGTAGCATCGTAAACTTCTGTCTATACTGAATGCTAATCAGTGTTTTAAAGATAAAATCAGACAAATTTTGTGTGATTAACAATTAGAAAATTTAGAAAGTAATTTCATATTCCAACATTTTTGTCCTGTTTTGCATGGCCCAGAATAAATGTAAGAGGCACAAGACTCTGTATCGTCTCAATAGAAGACAATTTTTTTTTTCTGTGCTTCTGGCATTCAGATTGCTGTCAAACTTTCATATGACATTATTTCTAGTTACTTTAAAATGCAACTAGGAGTGTAAACAATGTTGTTACACAAGTGCTAACTTTGCAGGCACAGAAAAAATTCTAGAGATGTCTTGGTAACTAATAAGTTTTAGCTACTTGATATCAGAAAGGTTTTATGCACGAAGAATAAGTACATGTAAATTATGTAAAATTATTTTATAATAGGTACACTATGTCTATATGAAGTCCAGATTCTGTTTTTAAATCCTTGGATGTACAGAAAATATTTTTAATGAACACTTTGCAATCACTAGTAATGCAATTAACTAATTACTGGGAGCAATTACTTAGAGATGTAAATATGTACTACTTTGTGAGTTTATAACTTTGCCCTTATAAATATTAAATCACATAAACAAAGTTCTATCTTCAGGCTAACTTAAATATGTTAAAAGAAAATTCAGAACCAATCTGGAGACTATTTGTGTTGTTTCATTGCTTTCAGGTATTTTAGGCTGTAGTATAGAACATTTTTTTAATAGGGAGAGCGCACGTAGAGCTCAGAATGTGCTAGAATTCATGACTTGTATTAAGTACCTTGTATTTTTCTTTCAATATTTTGCTCCACTAACCTTCACTGAAACTTTTTGGGCAAAAGCAACAACTGACTTAAAAAACACAACGTATTCAACAAAACCACTAAAACCTATGTGATGCTAAATCTTTTTACATATTTTCACAGTGTGAATTGAATAGATTAGAATAGAATAATGGAGTAATATAAATTCTTAGGATTAAAGCTATGGAACTGAAAAAGGACCGATTGAAAACTGAAGAGCTGGATAGCAAATGTCTGCTGTTCTGCAAGAGTAATACGGAGAGATGGAAAGATTTCAGAGGAGGAAGTTAAAGAAAAGCAGAATTGGATGGCTTCTAACAAAGACAAAACAAACAAAAAGAATAAATTATTCAAAACAAAAAAAAAGCAATTTCTACAAGTAAATAAGGAATAATTAAAGGATAAGAACATCCTAATGCTTGGGCTCAGCACTTAATTGAGAAATAGCTGAATTCTTTACTTTGATATGGAGTCAGATCCTTTTGGAGGATGTGGTTAAACGTTGTAGGTATCTGAAACAAAAGAAATTGCTTGTGATCCTTTATTATTTACTATAACACATAGGTGCTGTAAAATAACAATAATAATAGACAAACGCAGTAAACCACACATGCCATTCAAACACACATTAATAATGTGTTGATTTACCAAAGTATGTTCTGAACATTCTGTTCCTTGGCCTGTCAGTTTTTTGACTGTGATCTTGTCCAAGACATCAAATTTCTTCAAATCTCCACTTTGCATATATAAGACATCAAGTCAAAATGTATCTAGGCATTTAATATTTCATGTATTCATCAGCACATGGGAGATGCACAGAAGTGGAGCTGGCAGGAACAGTTTATTTGAGTAATATGAATAAAATTTATGTTGTAAAAGATGTTTTATGTCTAATGTGCTTAGAAAATTTTAGAAGGGGCATAACTTAATAGAACTCTTTAAATAAATATTTTTGGTAGGGAAGTTGTACTTGTTAACGAGTCTGTAGTTATAATTTTGTAATGGTAGATCCCATGTGAAAAAAAAACCAAAACCCCAAACCAAAACTCAACCAAACAAACCATTAAAACCATAATGACTCTCTTTTATTTATTCTGTTTAATTTTTGGAGGAGCTGGTAACCACCATGGCATGGTACTAGCAAACAGGTATTTATAAGGCATTCTAATTCTAATATAATCCCTAAGACACTGTTGATTTTTTTTACTTCTCTCTTCTTTCTGAAGTTCACACATTCAGATTTTCTGCCTACATCAACTGAAGACTGAAATTTGCAGTTCCCTGACTGAGTCTCCGAAGGAAGGACTAGTACTGCTACAAAGACAATGGTATTTGCAAACCTCACTGTCAAGTATTGACTATTTTTATTTGCACCTAGTTCACAGATTATTTAAAAAAAAAAAAAAAAAAAAAAAAACTATGAAGCTCCATTTTTGAAGACCCTGCTATTTGCAGCTGATGTTGGTTTGTCATTTATGTTGTCAAATCTGCGTTATATGTACTGAAAACAGAAATCTGCAGCCAGGTCTGAGCAACCACATTCCACAAAATACCACTTATCTATAATTCCAAGGAAAAGGATACTGAAAAGCAGAATTAACTTTGAGAAGTTTGGTTACCTTTCAGTAATAAGATGTACTACTAGAATACAAGGTTTCCAGGTTTTCCAAATTTGCTGTTCCTTTCAATTCCTTGAAACTGGGTCAGCAAAGGCTGGAAGATTTTTAGGCTACAACGTACACCCTAGGCATGAAGATTGCATATCTCTTTGAAAGTGAAGTTCTGAACTTACTTTTTTTTAGATATTCAAATTGTAGCTGAGTTCACACAGCTTTATTGAATGGACACCCCATTCTATGTTCCTTTGAGGGACTGAGGGAATGAATGAACAGAATGAAAACAGGAACCTTCGTAAGGCATAGCAAAGAGTTTCTGGGAAACTAAAATATCCATATACTGATTTACTAGCTTGATTCAAATTTTAAAATATAGTAGCTGAAGAAGTTTCACCTGTGTGAAATTCATTGCACTGCTGCAGCAATAATTCATTATATGTGGCTTAGCATTTTAAGTATATACCAACTTTAAGTATATACCAACCAATGTGTTATGAAATTACCCCCTAGGAGGATATAATAAGTAACTTATAAGGTGTCTCCACAATACACTCATCACTGATTGTATTACCTTCTTTTCCTTTCCTGGCAAGTGGCTGGGTTTACTGAGGAGCAAAATCTTAGTGTAAAGAGAGACCCTATGACACATCTGTATTAGTCCAGACATACATAGTCAACCTCATCTCTGCATTGCAACATGTCTGCAGTTACTTTCCAAGTACAGTTTCCCTCTGTAGCTACTGAAATATCCTGCTTGGATAATGAAAGCATACATATATTTTTCATTATTATTACAGCTGCTAATATTATTTCCTACCTCTAAAATATATTATATTGTTTTACTTACAAAGGGAGGTGAAAGAAACCATTGAATATATCTTCCTCTGACTCTGAATCAAATTATTAATTTGATTCTGTATGAATTTATTTTACCCTTTATTAATATGTGCTGTTTTATTCTTCATTTGAACTTTACAACCAGCATTCTGTCATAATATTCCCTTGGGAGGTTGTTGCTTTTCTTCTCCCACACCTTGATTTTACATGTTCTTTAGCTCCAGTTTTTGCTTGCTCTTTTAGGGGGAGGGTTATTTGTTGCATCACCACCATTCACTTTGAAAAATCTGTTTTCTGCTTTATTGGACATTCAGCTTCTGAAGAGGGGAATAGTACATGGAGAAGTTGAAGGCTTTACTACGCCTTGCATACCGCTTTTTCTCTACCTTTCCTCATGATCACTTAAATTAATACTGAGGAGTGCTCTTAAATCATGGGATCTCAAAAAAAGTGCTCATCTATATATTCAGTATAAGGCAGGTACTTAATTCCCTTGCTCAATCAGTCATAATAAACCATTGTCTTTCACAGGAAAATAAAAAAAAATTCAAAAGACATGCTATCAAATTAAAATTACCTGCACTGAAAACTTTGATTGTAAAAATCATTATTGCTTCCTTTTAGGTTTGTATTCATTGGAAACATGACCACTGAAAGAAAATGCCTTCTTTATAAGATATGTTCTTTTTAACAAAGGAATGATCGTTAAAAACATTTAGGACAGAACTAGAAGCTGAATAATATTCATAAGAGGAAATAAACATGTATTTATTTGTAATGGAAAGAAAAGCGATTTTCTAACGTTAAAATGATGAGTAATTATATGTGACTAAATCACAAAAAAATAAAATAAAACCCGGTCAAAATATGGGATCCACAGATCTCATCAGGGTGGTAAAAATCATGAGAATTCTTGCAGCTCAAAATTGCATTGACCTGAATTTTTCTGCTGATGCAATTTATTCTTTTTTGTTCTGCCTGCTAGAGCCAAACACTTGTCGCTATGTGTAGTCCTAGAGCCAGAAAGAATGCACAGCTCGTGTAATGCGGTAAGTGCTATCTCCAGTCAGGAAGTCCCTCCTGTGATATTTAAGTGCCAAAAAAAGATGATCTGCAAAGTGAAGACAAGTACATAGAATTCCTGAGTACCTGAAACTGCCAACAAGACAAATTGTTTTTATAGTAAGTGCCGAAGAAACCCATTAGTACCACTTCCACTCGGAAGCCAAAATGAATGCAACATAAGAGCACAGTCTATTTGGAAAGCAAGCAGACAATGACATTGTTGGCACCTACAGCATAAAGGAAGGAAAACGAGAAAAGTTGTCCTGGGTGTGGAGATAACTAATTCAGTACTGTTAAAGTAAGCTGCATCTTTGGCTGGATTGAGTTTTACAAATACACACAGAGGCACCAAATCCTGCAAGTTGCACACCAGGAGCGCAGTACTCAAGACCATATATACTGAGCTTCTACCCTTTTCCTTATGTACCATATTTTCAAATGAATGAATGTCAAAATGCAACAAATACATTCAGCTTCACTGGAGAAATACCTTTCCGTAATTGATGTCTCTTGTAATGAGGTCAGTCCAGAAGCTGATAGCACTAAAAAATGAGAAAGCCGCCTATTCCTCTTTGGTTTGTTTCACCTAGCCTTCACAGTGATTTCACCTATGGACTGTCATTCACAATATTGCTGATATTCAACAGTTAATTAGAAGTGAAAACTGAAGACATTATTTTTTAGATAACTTCTAAATATCTTCAGTTTTAACTGTCTGGAAAAAAGCCCATACTCAAATTATTTTATATTTATGTATGTATCTTTTTGCAAAGCTCCTATATCACTTGGATAGGTAACTTTTATATAAATTCAGTTATTATTGCTGCTGTTTCAGCTGGGTTTGCTGACAGCTAAGATGGATGCGATATTGTGTGTGTTTACAATGAAAAGTTATATTCACAACTAAGAGGGTAAGAAAATTCAAGTTTCACCCTACAAGGTTTTTCTTATTTAAAAAAAAATAAATCTGTTAAAGGATCAGGCCTTTTAGAGAGTTTAATTTGTTTGTGTGTTTTCTCATTACAAGTTTATCACCCAACATTTTCTAAAGAACTGGAAATCACAGTATAGAGTTAGTGCCCGAAGTCTGTGACTTTCAACTTTTCTTTCCTGGTGTGAAAAAAGTCCAAAATAATCTGGAAGGATCAAATTAATGTCAAATTAATGTCTCTTAGATTTTTCCATTATAAATTGTTCAGTATTGATAATATGTGCACTAAAATAGTTTGTGCTAGATTTTTACTCATGTTAAGCAAATTCATTATTTCTTGTAAGCTTATAACAAAATTCTTGCTCTGTTGATTACTTCATTTCTGTATATTTTCATGGAATAACAGGTCTTTCACAATATTCAACAGATGATTCAGAATTTGATAAAGAATAAAAAATGGAGCAATAGGCAGATATTTTCTCTGCCATAGAGGAAAAATGTTACATCCTCATTCACTGAAAACGTGGAAGAAAGTCCAGCTGAAACTCCTCGATATCTATCTATCTATCTATCTATCTATCTATCTATCTATCTATCTATCTATCTATCTCCATATATACATTTTTGAGCATATATATTTCATAATTTTTGATGAGTTTACTTGTCTACAGATCTGGAAGAAATTAAGCAATGTTCTATTTTGCAGATTGTAAGGCTGAAGCAGAGAACATTACTGACCTTCTACAAGTCACAGAGCAAATCTGCAGTAAAGCCAAGAATACAGTCTACTTCTTTAAGTTGTGATATATAGATACTGTCTCTTTCTATATAGAGATAGACATATGATATATTCAGATATACAGATATATATCAATAAGTTTTACCTGGGCTTTGTTTCTCATATATTATGAAATACAAATTCTTTTAAGTGTATATATATATATATTCATAATTACACTGGTAACATAATACCATTTTTTTTAATCAATGTATATTTTTCCATGGCTTTACAGCCAATGGCGGCTCACAGTGTTATTCATTCTTCAAAAAACAAACGTGAACACTAAAAGATATAGTCAGTCAAGAGTTTGTGGAGGAAGCCTGTACTGCAAGTTGCATATTTGCAGTACTAACTCCTTGATTTTGTTGCCTGTCTGTCAAGAGATGTTAGAAGGATCCACACAACCATACCAGAACACACAGGTAGATTTGCTCAAGGATCCTCCTGGTTGCCTTGTCTGCCACCTAGTGTCAAGCAAGCTGATCATTTTGAGGCTGTAGGGGTATTTTTAATGTTTATTTGCTGGTTGTGAATCAGTTGGAGGTTTACATTGAAGGAAACTTCTAAGATTCAAGGTAATATTAAATGCAAAACAAAAAATACATTGGAGCTTGATCCAACATCTTCTGAAGCTGATATTTAATATTCCAAATGTAAATTTTGAAAGGACAAGAAAAGGAAGAGGTTAAAAAGTATCAGTCAACATGATCTTTAGGCCAATTACAAAATATACAGGTGGACAAAAAAAAGTTTATAAGCATGTTAAAATCTAAGTAGCCTAATTTTAAGGCTGTGGAACACTCATAAATCTCATTGGCTTCACAAGATTTATGGAGAACATGTCTATTTCAGAATAGGGAAAAAATGATCTGTGGGGAAGATCTACAATGGGAGTTCTTATTTAGCGACTTATTATTTTATTTCAAGGTTAATCAGATCTGGTTACTTTTAAGATACACTTTAAATATTGCACAAGTATTAAAATATTCCATGGCTGCCTGCAAAAGTGGGGAAGTGGCCTTGATGACTTTGTTCCTGTAACAAAACATACATCCCCAGTATTTATTGTATACACGATCTGGTCTCACCTGCTGATTAATTACGAAGAGTTTTAAATGTTGATCATCGCACAGCCTAGGTGCTGATCTCTGCAATGCCTAAGCCTTTCCCAGGTTTAAAGGGTCTTTGTCTCGTTTCTCTTAAAACTTGTATTTTCTGCCTTTTCCTTGTCACCCTCCAGTCTTTAGAAAAAATTTTCAGAAACGTATCTTTTGGGAAGCCTTGAAAAGTTGAGGAAAGAGCAGCATCTTTAGTCAGAAAATGGCTCAAGAGTGTTCAGCTGCAATGTCTAAAAGCCTTTCTCTTCTGCAGCAGGCAGCTTGCAGAAATTGATCTTGATCTGGTAGAAGGTGCCCAGTACAGAAAGCTAGAATATGTTTTCTTTGACCAAACAAGGATGTCCTTTGGTCTGCACATGCCAAAATAGCAACCATCTTCTGGTTTTCATCAGGTCATTCTAATAAATTTATTGAGAGATAAACTGAATCTTTTGTCATGATCTGTGGCTAAGCTATCCAAAACACGTCATTTAGATTTTTGTGAAAGCATCCCTTTCAAAGGACTGGGCCTCTACTTGTTATTTTTGGGTCAGAAGTCTATAGCGAAAACATTCTTTAACTGAGCTTCCAATATACACCCCTTAGACTTCCAAACACAGAACCAGTCAGCTTCAGGACTCAGCACCTGTAAAAATTTCCCCCTGTAAGTATGCCAGCAGTATGAGTATCCAAAAATTAGAATGCATCTTTCTGAAACAAAATGTGATTTATTTGCACACAGAAGGGGTATTCACTGACCAAAAAAAAAAAAGCATATGCGTACTCTCCTGCCTGTGCTTGGCATTTCCTTCACATCTAGATGAAGATGGAGCCCTGTCCCCATTTTGGTCTGCTGTTAGACTTGTTTTCCTATGTTTCTCAGCTTTATTTGCCAGCCGACTGATTCAGACAATAGTCACTGAAAACTCCCCCATGTCCCATCCTGCAGGATAGATCTGTTATCTGAGTGAGCCTTTTGTTTTGGGCAGTATTTTAACTGCTATGAAGTGGTGAAGTCATAGAGTCAGCTTTCCACAGCTATTATAGTGGCTTTTGTGTTCAGATCATTGTCAATCTGTTCCTCGGTCAATCCTTATAATGCTTTCCATGTTTCCATGTTTTCTACATTTTGTGTGAAATGCCATAGGACAAACAGGTGATGGTAAAATAAAATATTATTTAAGATCAACAGGTATGTGGTAATTACCATTACAATTAAGAACTGAGAGTAACCTTCCTGCTCTAAAATATTACACCATTTACTCTATTTTGTTCAAAAGTTTTTCTCAAGAAAGAGTATTACAACATTAGAGTAATGAATTCATTTCAATTTTAATTAAACAGTCACAATTCAATATAACAAGAAGATAATTACATATATAGATAAATATAACACAATTAAAAATAGTTAAACTGGTGTGGTGAGAATAAATGTTACTTTGAGGATCTCTAAGCTGGAACCTTGGCTTACCAACAAGATAACAATGTGTGGCCCTCTTAAAGGAAAGTGCTTTTACAGGAGATTTTAATGCTATCTGACTTGAAGAAAGAACTTAAAATATTCAGTCATTAGCAGAGGATACACATATTTAATGTTTAAAAGTAAACTAATCATAGTATTGAAGTACCTCAAAAAGATCTTATTCTACCACAGTATTAGCTTTTTTCTTAGTTGACAATAATTGCAGTAATTACAATTGACCAGTAATAATTGGCACCCACAACAAAGTCAAAAGCAAGACTGAGATAAAAATTAAAACTATTTCTATTGAGTTCAAATGTGGTCAAAGCAGTTGTCTGTGTGCTGCTAAAATCAATGTGACCAAACCCTGGACGAATCATGCAACGTTAATAGAAAAGGCAAGCATGACTTCAGTGATCTTTGCCTGACTATACACAGAGTTTTGTGCTAGTTCCCGTAAGTAAGAGTAGATATGAATACCTTTAAAGGCTCACTCAAAATGTAGCTTCATTAGTTCAGCAAGACCACAGCCGTGATTCTGCAGCTTTTGGTTTAGATTTAGTTAGCATCTGCACAAATTTGAAGTATGTATATGGAGACATTTGCAGTCTTCTGCAAAAGGTTTCACAGACATTCCTCAAAAATGGTTTTATCTACCTGTGCAATGAGAGAGTAGCTTTTCCTATCCAGATTCGATAGCACTGCATTTTTGCAAATTCTAAAATAAAATTCCTCTGAATGAAAAAATAAGGATACACCCCCAATGAAGACATACAGGATACATTTGTTTAAAAGTTCTCCCTCTGAGCACTTTTTCTTTTCTTTTCTTTTCCATTTTAACTACCATTAATAGAAGGAAATTAATATAGGAAAAGGAAACGCATTAATGTTGTTTTAATGATTTGCCTTTAACCCAAGAAAGTAAGAAAATTCAAAGATAAGGCTTCCAATTAATCTTTAACTTGTAACATAAAAGCACTGGTTTCAAGCCTTAACAACGTTGCAATTATGCAGGCACAGGGGGAATGTACTGTGGACATAGTCAAAATTTTAATCCTAAATATGTCTGGCTCTTGTGAATTTATTAGAGCTTTAAAATTTAACATCATTTCTGTGTGTGATATAAACATATGTGTTCTTGACCCACTTCAAAAAACAACCACAAGTGAAATACTATTTGCATTAATCATTCAAGAGCTTTGCAAAAAAATTGCATCTCAAGGGATGACTTTTCCACTGAAGTTTACACTATTCAGCTTGGTTTCATTACTTTTTACGTATATTGAACTGCAGCTGCTTGTTGTTCGGAGCATTGGAGTTGGAACTTATTCCCATTATTTCATTCCAAAGGTATATGTTGTCACTTAATATCCTGAAGAGAAAAATTAATTTCTACGTAATTAGAGTTTTACCCTGACAACTACAAAAATTTCATTGTAAACTAATACCTTGCAAAAGAAATCCTATTTTCACCTTTTAATCACTAAAAGACTACGAAGGAGACATTTGTACTAAGTTGAAATAATAAATAGATGCAACAGTAATTTTTCTCACTTTACACTAGATTTTTTATTTAATTTTTTACAGCAATAGGGACGACATAGCAGCTCTGCTTGCAAGACTAAAACCTAAGATTATTATGTATTTGTAGAAATTGCTTTTTCTATCCATGATATAATGTTATGTTATGTTAGAAATATTCTGTGACTGTTATTGACACTATTAAGACAGTAGCATTTAAGGAATCATAGTAAATGAATCCTTGAAGCCGTATAGCTGGATATTAGATCTAGCAAAATTTAGCATTGCTACACCGTAGTTTCTTCATGGATCTAGCTCTGAAATCCATTACTCATGAGGAGTAGATTTAAATCAATGATGTTGAACATTTTGAAATCCATATTTTATGTTTACTTCTCTGTACAATAAGAAGTGTAAGGAGACTGAAAAATATTCATAGTTAAATGCTTGTACTCAACCTTAGGAAGATGCATGATTCTTGATACCTCAATGCCTATGTCAGATAAGAAAGATATCCTTGATTCTTGAACTGAATACTAATTTTGGTTTTTTAGTTAATAGTAAATTAGATACAAATCTGCACTTGTAGAGAGCAGGTGATGCGGAAAAATGTAAATTAAATATGAAAGATACAAATTGTCAGGCATAAGTCTTCACTATTATGCTTGAATTAGTGAAGCTCAGTGCCTTCAGAAGGTTCTCTGGAATGCTAGTTTTTGCAATGTTAGTTGAAGATATTTCATAGGAATTCCTTTTTCAGAACTGACAGGATTGGTAACACTGTCCAGCATTAATGTTTTCAGATACTTCCCGGCCTAAGATATTCTCTACAGACACTTATTAACCTGCTAAATGATGACATTTTTATCCACAATTTTCTATGGAAATAAAGTGGGACAAGTCCGTTTTACTTTGCTGGAAAACAGTAATTCTATATTGTGTTGCTAGTGTTAAAATACTCTTGACACCTTTTCTTTGAAATGTTCTAGCGCCTGCCTGTTTTGGAAAAGGGTCTTGAAATCTGGCAGGAGGAACGGGGCTTTGTGGCAAAGATATAAATCTGAGAACAAATTCTGCCAAGTCTGGAAAAGTCATAAGCACACAAGAATCACTGCTCATGCTGCTGAGTACTTGATAGTGTTTACCTAATAAGTTTCTAATTATTTTTCCCTCAATAAATATGCTCTTATCACAGCTCCAGGTGTGACAAGACTGTGCATACACCAAAATATGTAGGAAATGAACATCCAGCTCAGAGGTAGGAAAGACCAGGGGGGTTTTTCCTATTCTCAGCTGCTCTGGATTAAGCCCCAGTGCTTGAATTGAAACATGAGAATCTGCTTCTCCTGTACCTGAGTTACCATCCACATCACTGATAAAAAGAAACTATGAAAGATGAAGCCCTTTGATTCAAATATGTAGGGGATTGGGCCTGGAGAAGACATTGGACTCCTACAAAGGTTTCCAGGACTATTAGTGGAAGTGGAGACAGGAACAATTGACTAAGAATTTGTGGTGGGTTGACCCTGGCCAACAGTGAAACCCTCACCCACTCGCCCAGTCACTCTCCACCCCAGCAGGACTGGGGAGAGAATCAGAAGGGGAAAATGACGATAAAAAACTTGAGGGTCGTGACAAAGACAATTTAATAAGTGAAGAAAAGAAAGAAAAAGAAAAACAAACAAACTGTGCACAGGCAGTCACTTACCAACTCCCACCAGCAGACCAATGCCCAGCCACTCTCCAAGCAACAGCTATCTTAGAAAAACTACTCCCCTGCCCATTAGTTTTATTGCTGAGCATGACATTATATGGCATGGAATACTCCCTTGGTCAGTTGGGGTCAGCTGTCCCAGTTTTGTCCTCTCCCAACCTCTTGTCCACCTCCAGCCCATCCCCTGGGGTAGTAGAGTGAGAAACAGAGAAGTCCTTGACATTGTGCAAGCACTTCCCAGCAATTGTTAAAACATAGGTGTATTATCACACAGTTTTGATCAGAAATCTAAAACACGGCACCATATGGGATGCTATGAGGAAAATTGACTCAATCCCAACCAGACCTTGTACAGAATTGTACTGGTCTGACTGGAAACTGCAGCAGGGAAAAGAGACTGGAACAGGTTGAACAGGGAGACTCTTCAATATACAAAATTAAGAGATCTCACTTCTGTGTCTCAGTTGAATGACCTAAAGATTTATTTACTGCAGACCAATAATTTTTTCTGATTTATTTTAGTTTTTCCGAAGGGAGAATTATTCATTTATGTATTGGCTTTTATGAATTAATTGAATGTTTCACAAATATATTTTAGTACAATTTCACAGCACCTATGTGAGGCAATGGAAGATCAGGGACAGTTGTCAGGTAGGGAAAAGAAACACAAAATTTAAGAAACATCTATAAGTTTAGGATAATCGAATCTGATATTCATCACATGAATTTCAGAATGCTTTATATTATCTGGTACTTCACATGTTCAAAACAGATTGCATTTTAAATGCATTTGAGAGTCCTCAGCAGTTCAGATTTCAAGATCTCTAGATAGGCTGTTACTATAGTTTAAATATTTTCCTAGAACAATAAAAAAAATCCCATGTCAGAGACAAAAGGCATAATTCCAGTACTCTAACGAAGTATCTGCTTTTTTTCTTCATTTTTGATATGTACAATCTTGAAAGGAAATAATGCAGCTTTGTTTTAAAATATGAAATGTGAGACGTCTGAAGGTAAAAACTTATGAACTAAACTAATCTACATTATATTTCTTCAGTGAAGAATAAATGGAGTGGTGTCTGACGTCTGTTTAAATAAAATTGTGGAAATCACTAAAAGCCCCATAGATGAGCATTCAACACCAGAGCATGAGGCGTGATGCAACAGTTTGTCTTTTCTAAGTAGGAAGATTCAGAAAGCACTACATGGTACAAGATCTTTTAGAGCTGAAAAGAGCTGCCTTGCTGAACGATGGTCGTATGAATATAGCACAGTTGGCCTGGTCAAGATATTCCCATGAAGGCTATGAAGAGCTGCTAAACATATTAGCCACTCATAGGGCTGTTTTGTACTGAAGGCACGACACTGCTTTTTTTTTTTACACATTCAAAGAAAATGTGGCTCCCTGAATTAGCATCCGTCTTATTCTCTAGTCAGCATCATGTTTTCTTATGTTACTAATGGTACCATCAGTGAAACCGTACAATGGTATTAACAGAAAAACATCAGTTTTATCTTGGAGTTACATTACTATTAAAGCAAAAAATTGGTACATTGTGCTCATAATGTCTAGCTCTCATTTTGATTTGCACCTCTTAAAAAATGGTTGTTCGAGTAACCAGAATCAGTTGTACTAAACCCCAAATTCACTTTACCTGATATTATCAGCTAAGCCTTTGAAAGAACATTAGAAGCACCTGTATTTTAAATTGCAGCTGATAAAACAGCAAAGCTCTTGCTGAAGATAATGACCTAAAAATGGATAACATCACAGTAGAATCAGACAGTGCCATTCAATTGTCTGTTCTGCCATTTGTAAAGAAATGTGCTATTATTTCTTGATTTAAGATTATGAAGAACACTGCTCAGGTAATGTTCACTTCTAGAAAGCTTTTCATGCACAGAATCAGATAAACAAGATGCTATCTTCTGAGACTGAAAACCTACTGAACACAACAAATTCCTTTTGTCTTTTTAAAAAGTCAAACAATAAGCTTTCTCACACTACAAGCATGTTAGCATGTGATTCAAGATCCAAAACTCAGGCCACAAATATAGATCTCATTGAGTTTTAAGGTGGCTGAAAGAAGAAAGAAATTGCCTAGGGTTGTCAATGCTGAAACAGCAGAAAATAGGACAAATGCACAATTTATTGAAAGGAATTTGTTCATAACAAAGAAAAAAGGTAGCCAGCTACTTTGAAGAAAGCAGCCATCTATAACTGGTTCAAGGGGCATACCTTTAGACAGTAAATGTAATCCTTTTCAATACTTAGCTGTTATATACTTTATTTATAAAATATGAAGTTATTAATATTTAAAGAATAAAAACAAAGGAAACTAAAGTAAATTCCCTATGAAATTGTTCAGTGTGTGTATATCATCCATGTACGCGGCTGCACCTGAATATAAGATGTTTCTTTACACTTATGCATGAAGTATAATAGCAAAAAGTCACTAGAGGATGTAATACAGAGAAAGAAAGCCCAGGCTTCAGGTTTAACTAAGACCATGATTTTTTTATTATGCTGCCACCCCATTTGGGTGTCTCAAATCTCAGGGAGGTGCAAGGCAAGCTACAGGGCCGGGGAGCAGCACACTGCCATGTCACTTTATTGAGGAAAGATGGTACTGGGGAGCAAGAACATGTCTGCTGCAGCTGGGTGGGGATGCATGGCGTCTCAGGTCCCCTGGTAAAGCGGGGTGCTGGGGCGGGTGTTTCATCCCAGGGTACCTAATCTGGGAGGGCTGGAGTAGCTGCAATGCCTGGAGCTCGAGCTTGAGCAGTCACAGTGCCCGTTGTGGGGGTAAACCTCTGGATAGTGTTCTTAAACAGTTGTTTAACCCTAAGCAAGACCTGACACACATTCAGGAGATATAGCAACAAGACCATGCTAGTCGACCATCCCAAGGATATTAAAAATTCTCAAGAGCTGTTCTAACTAGACTAAAGGAGAATGGGAAAGTGAAGGAGCAGGGGAAAGTGTCCCCCTCTGTCTCCCACGTAGATTGGTTCTCCAAGGACAAAAGGTAAAAAGTGTAATTGTTAATAGTTTCTGAGAGGTGGCTCCCGAGGTATGAAGAAGACAGCAATGCCAAGTACAAATAGCAGATTAGTCTCACAACCAGTAATTTTATCATACCGTAAGCCAGTGTTTTACAGTGCAGCAAAAGGATAACCTTGACCCAGCTCCCAGCGGTGATAAATAGCACAACAGGGACCATATACTGCAAGTAACGTATGATATAACCCAACTTTCAGAGCAGGCACGACAACTTTGAGAGCAACAAAATCAACATTGTGACCAGGGACCAATATAATGAATAACAAATTTGCCTTAACACATTCTGGTCAGATCTGTTGCTGTCTCAACCCTTCATGCCCCATGTTGGGTGCCAGAATGATGTAATGATGTAGTTTAACCCAGCAAGTAGCTAAACACCACACAGCCATTCACTCACTGCCCTCGCAGTGGGATGGGAAAGAGAATCGGGGGGGGGGGGGGGGGGAGTAAAATTTGTGGGTTGAAATAAAGACAGCTTTAAAAGGACAGAAAAGGAAGGGAAAATAATAATAATAATAATGATGGTAGAATATACAAAATAAGTAATGCACAATGAAATTTCTCCACACCTACTGACTGATGCCCAGCCAGTTCCCGAGCAGCAGTCGCCCCCCCGGGCCAACTCCCCCCAGCTTTATATGCTGAGCATGATGTCATAAGGTATGGAATATCCCTTTGGCCAATTTGGGTCAGCTGCCCTGGCTGTGTCCCCTTCCAGCTTCTCACTGGCAGGGCATGAGAAACTGAAAGGTCCTTGACTAGTGTAAGCACTACTGAGCAAGACCTAAAACATCAGTGTGTTATCAACATTCTTCTCATGCTAAATCCAAAACACAGCACTATACCAGTGACTAGGAAGAAAATTAACTCTATCCCAGCCAAAATTAGGACATCTTCAGAGAACTGATAATCAAAAATGTTGGAGCAATTTTCTTTTGCATGCTACAGGTTAGTGCTGAATGAAATACTCACTGCTGAGGGGAAAATTATTCAAATTTCATGGAGCTTTTACCAACATTTGACCTAGTCAATGGTTCTTTTGTCTGTTAAAATGCATTTAAATAGCATATGCTATTTCTTCAAAAAGCTAAGTGTTTTCTTCTAATCTTTGAGGTATTTTAAGCATGGATACAGATAAGTTTTAGAAGGTGCTACTTTTTCCTTCTCCCAGCTAAGAACTGGTTTTGATTTTCAATTGAAAGACAGATAGCTGCACTTACAACTCTTTGTTTTAATACAAACAGAGATGTAACCAGAAGTGTGTCTGATATAACGCTTGCAGAATAGTGAAATATTTCCTGGCTTTTTAAAGAAAATTAATAAATGAACTCTGACACTATCATTAAAGGCTTTATCCTATGGCTATGAAAGTTGAAAGGATCATTGTTCTCAAAGTTCAATCTCAAATTACTTTCAAACGGAAATAAAGGAAGAACAAAGAAAATTAAAAAAGAGGCTGGAGGCCAGGATGACTGCTTTAAACTGATAGATCTAAATTCTAGGTGTCTGCCTTTGTGGGAGAGGTGAAGAAAAATCCAATTCTCAGAAGAAACAGGACTTAAATTCCCTACTTCTTCAGTGAAGGAGGAGTGGCATTTCTGAAAATACCCATCACACCTATATTAAGTTTAAAAAAAAATCTCAGTAGTGTGATCCACTATATCTAAGGTAGGTAGCTACCTTTTTCCATTGGGCAACTCTTCCTGCTCAGGACCTAATCTGTCTCAGCTTCTTCTGAGATGAATACCAAAGGACGACTCTTTAGGCAGATGTAGCAGTGTTTTTTTACCTTTTGCTTAATACTTTATGTTAGAGCACTTTCCTAGGAATTTGGAGAGGTGGGTTCTGGGTCTGCTTCAGCTACAAAGGAATTAAACTTATATCTTAAGAAAGTACTGAAAGGGCTGAAAAGGAAAGAAGCCTGCCACTTTAACCTATCTTTTTTTTTCTTTTCTTTTTCTTTTTTGTGTATCCAGAAATGCAAAATCCCTGAGGACAGAGTCGAATAAGAGGAAGCTGGACT
Source organism: Phalacrocorax aristotelis (assembly GCF_949628215.1). Taxonomy (NCBI): domain Eukaryota; kingdom Metazoa; phylum Chordata; class Aves; order Suliformes; family Phalacrocoracidae; genus Phalacrocorax; species Phalacrocorax aristotelis. The sequence continues at coordinate 61,837,943 of NC_134279.1, read as the reverse complement.
CTTGTCTGGGAAGAATTAAAACTGCAGAAACTGAAGCCTGAGTACTATTCATTGTAATACATGTTTGTATTGTATTAGGCCACCACTGAAAAAAAAATAATGGAACTATTTGCTGACAGTAAACCCTCCTATACAAGAGTATTTTACCTTTTGGCGTCAAATAACCTCTGTTACTTTCAGTACCATATTTCTTTACAGTTCTGTAGAAATGCAAAGGTAGCTTTCCAGATTTTAGAAGACAAGATGTTTTTCTCTCTCAAGATGATTAAAACCTAAAAAGGAAACCTTCAGATTTTTCTGACAAGTGCTACAAGCAGCAGGCAATTGTGAAGTGGCTGAACTGCACTACAAGCTAAATGATCAGAATTACGGCTGTTTTTTCAGAACGCCCTTGTAGATCTGGGTGCCTGTTTAGCTGTGCCTTACTCAAGTAGAGACATAAGTATGCAATAGATAATTATGTACCCAAAATAAATACCTCTAAAATGGGTGAAAGCATTCAAGATATCAACTAATCCTTTAGATGCCTATAAGCTTAGGCAGGGCTGTAAAAGTGCACACACATATGGAACAGCTGTTTAGAAATTAGGTGGGACTTCAGGTGTCCTTGATAAGATTCAGCAGAACCAACGCCATTCAGAAACACACTGATTTGTTTCAAAGGTATTTTTAGAACAAAGCAAGTAACTTGAACCAGGAGATTAGGTTGTGTTTCAGATCAAGTATATCTAAATCATACCGTATAGTGAAAAGTTAGGCAAACAAGGACAGAATGAAAGAAGGAATAATGCAGCCCTAGGAAAAAGGAGAATTATTTTATGCATATTTTAATGGATTTTGGGTAGCTACTTTTTCATCTGCCTATGACTCTACTATGACTGAATTCTTCTAATTCTTTCCTCTTTCATGTGATTAAAAAATAGCACTAATGCATAAGACAATAGAAAATGGGACACAGTCCTCGATCACTTATATTTCATTGAGTTAGCTAACAAAAGTAATGACAAAAATTTAAAGGTATAAAACATACATTATTAAATCTACCAAATAGCAGTCTTATTCAATGTGTACCTTTCTGAGTAAAAATTTTTTAAATTGCCACAACTTTACATCATTTCTGAGTGTGTCTGAGAGGTTACTGCACTGATAAATTGACACATCTCCAAAGTCACCAAGCACATGCGTATCTTAATATTCCTTAAGCTTAAACTTTCTTAAAATCAATACAGGGTTGAAAATGTGTTTTGATGGACCTCATCCAACTCTGATTATCAATAGTATTCTCCCTTTGCAAAAATTACTCACCTGTTTAAAAATTCCCAAATGCTAGAATGTCAGAAAATGAAAAATGGTGGAATCCAGCCCATTCTCAGCTAAGGTATAAATCTTCATTATTTGTTAGCACATACCTAACAAATGCCCCACCCCGCCCCCAATATGTAAAGATGTCCAAAAGTCAATATACCAGCTTTTTAGGAGATTGTTTCGGATGGTGCCAATGGAAAGTTATAGCATTTTGTAATAAACCCAGGATTAGAGTACAAGTTTAAAATCCAACCTATGTGTACACAGCACCATTCCAAAGGAGATCAAGCTGACTCCATCGTGATCAGCTTCTTCCCCACTTCTGCTTTACAGTTTATTTTGCCCTGTGCCAGTAAGGCTATGTTCCTGTGTCTGCCTGCTCTTTGGCAAGTGAGCGAGATAGTAGTCTGCTTAGAAGAAAATGGTTTCACTTGTCCCCTTGTTTCCTGCATTGGCACACAATAAAGTGAACCAGTATTAATGTAAGGGTTTGACTTTTCTGTGAGTGGTGACATTAGTATTTACACATTATATCTCTTCATTAGCAATTGTTAGCATGAAAAGGTATAATATGTCTTTCATACTTCAGAAAAAAGGATTTATGGAAATAGCTGAGAATATTTATAATAAACTGAGGTTATATGCTGCTTACCTCTGTGAATAAAGAAAAGAAAGTAAGGGAGATAACCTTTCTCCGCTTTCTTTCTCTGGTCTCTGTGGTATCTGGAAGTAGAGGAACAAGAGGGCAAAAGTTATGGAGAAAAGTAATTTTTTTTTCATTAGACCAACTGATAAAGTTGGCAAAGAAAAAGAATTTTTTTGTGCACAAAAGCCTTTCTTCAGAGATAAATAAGCACCAAAGCACCTTTCCCTGAATTGCTGGTTAGGGTGTAAAAGATATGAAGGGTTTCTTCCCTGCACCCTATTTCTGCTGCTGCACTCAACACAGCAATGTGTGAAAGTTTCAAAGTCACTTATCCCCATTGAAGTTATACTGTGGTATTGCAAATATTAATTGCTAGATGGTGCCTTTCAGGTAGAATTGCCATTTCAGCTGTGGTTCCACTAAACATTACAATGACTCATCTTGAGAATGGTGACAAAAGAACAGTCAGTCACAGCTCATGTCCTCCTTTTCTCTGTTGTCTGCTTGCCCCAATGCCTGAACATATTGTCAAATTTAATCCAAGTCAAGCAAGACAGAAACAGGGTTTAGAGACATGTTTCCAAACCTACCATGTTTATTTTAGTAATGAAAGACAGCAAGCTTGCTTTAGAAATATAGTTGATACTTGGTAACATGCATAGAAACAGGACACACTGCCTAAAACTTTGTGAGGAATCGCATGCAGGTTTTCTTCAGAATATTTTCAAATGGCTGTTTAACTGTATTTTAAAAGCCAACATGAATGTGCAAAATATGGCTTTTAAATTCCTTCTCAACAGTGAGACATCACAGTCCAATCTTACACAGCACGCATAAATCACTCCCACATCTTGGGGCTTACTGTGGTTCAAGATTCTAAAAAGTGTCAGGACAATTGTTCCAATCAAATTTCTGTTACATATGGGAAATTTATCCTTGAATTCCCAAGAACGAGTTTCCACTAAAATAGGCACGGATACTATTTTAGCATTTTTTATTATACCCTCTGTCTTATTTTACCACATTTGCTGTGTTACATCTAAATTCGGGGACATATTGGTTCTGTATAACAAAAAGAAATCGAAAAAAAAGTGAGACAATAATCAGAGGAGGTTCCTTTAGTGCTGAGAACCAGCAAAGTACATAGGATAAAATGACATTGCTTTAACATAGGAATGTTAAAGGTCTAGAGTCATTTGGGCACTTTAATTATTGCCAGAGTTCAGAGAAAGACACACCATGTCTTATTGATTATAGAAGATATCTTAAGATATAAAAGCAGGGAAGTTCAAACAGGTCCAAATTTCTATAAATAAACAATACTGTATTACAGTGTTCTGTGAATGTGTCAAGTCTTGAAGAGCCAGATTGTGATCCTGGCTTTGTGCCCACACCAGGAATGATGAGGCTGTTCAGCTTTCATGCTGCCTACATTTGCTGCCTTTATAACTGCTATTGAGATTAGAAGCAAGGAACTTCTATAGAACCATTGATTCACTCTTTTTACAGGCGAATAAAGAATGGTCAACAAGAAAGGTGACCATAAGTCATATAGAGCTCTCCAGTACATGGGCTGAGTAGTCACATAAAGCCACCTGCTCTAAGTAAAACACTGATACATGCTGGGTTATTTTGCTACCTGAAAAAGAGAGCAGGAAAGAAGTGTGAGAACGCAGAATTCTGTGGCTTTGAGTCATGATGTGACTTTTTTTAGGCTGGTGCATTATTATTGTTGTTAATCTACGAGTTAATCCTAATTTAATCTTTGCACAAAGGGGAAAGAACCCACTCCTGGCTCCTGGTGTCTGCAGTTCCATCTGTCCTAACAAAGAAAAGAGGCAGTTTGCTCAAGCACTAGGTGTCTGTTCACCTACACCTGCTTAACTGGTAGTCCTTTCACTAGTTATGCCTTAGACTGCTTCAAATATCTCTCTTCAAGACAAAGTCTGAGCAGGCTTTTGGAGACAGTCTGTTTCATGAACTGATCCCAGAAGTCTATGCAGATAAAACTCTCGGTTTTCCGCCAGTTTTCCCTCCATATATTATACACAGTCCTCCAACACCATCCTCACAGACTAATCACCCAGTCACACATCACAGATCCTCATGTCACACCTCAGAACTTCCAGTACATGATCCACTGAGTTTCCTAATATAAAATGTTATTCTAGGAAGCTACAACATAGTTTTCACATTAGTTCAGGCCCTTTTATCTGAGAGGAGGAAAGGGGGAAACTACCTGCCCCAAATCCCCAGACCTGTAAAAGAAATGTGATCTCTCAGGGCCTTTAGGGTTTAGCTGAAACAGAGAGTCAAGTATTATGCAGCGTGGATCTGATAAACTTACCCAAGGCTGGCTATCTCCAACCAGTGTGGAAATGGGCTAGTCCTTTTCTCTTGATCTCAGAAACTGAGGCTCTTGGTTCTCAGAAACTCTCCTTGAGGATTTTTTACGTAGTAGTGTGATCATAGTCTCAAGTTGCTGACCATTCACTGGCCGTTACTATCTATCTTTCCCCTGCTATCTGCCTATTAATCTCTTACGAAAAATATCAACAGTACAGCACTGCCCTGAGAAAGCAAATATGTGAATGCAGGGATCCATAAATACAAGTCATCATTTTACAAAGCAGACATTTACATCATTTAGGGGTCTTTTACACAGACACTGTTTATCATATTCTTCTTCAAATGCGCTAACAGATGACTGCAACAACTTCTAGTGCTATTGTGAAGGCAGACCTCTCCTTTATAAGCTGAACACTCCAGTCGTCTTCCCACTCATTACATCCTACATGTTGTCAATCTTAGTTTCAGAAACTGTCAATCAGAAATGCAGTGGGTGATATGTGTAGTATTTTTTTAACCACACTAAGGTGGGCATTTCTTTGATTTTCCTTTATTCTTTTGATTGTAAAGTACAGCATGTGTCTTACATGCATACAAGCAAACACAAAAGTACATGAAAACCAGTATTTTGAAAACTGAAAACAGAACTTTGGTACAGTAACCCTTACAGCTAATCAAAGTCTTATTGTTACTCAGACATCATCCTGATTATTTAATACAGTGGTTCCAGATATTATAATTTCCTCTTTAGACTTAAGGATATTGATTTAGTAAGAGCAATGATGAAACATTAACAAAAGAGAGAAAATAAAAGTCACAGTAATTTGTTGAAGCACATTGTGACTTCTACAGTTGTATCAGTATCTGTGATCAAGTAGCCGGGAAAAGAAGGGGAATGAGAAGGAGAACAAGAACAAGAAAGGGTAGGGTGGCACAGGAGTGGAAATAAAGACTGTATTAGATGCGTGATTAATCTGACTCAGTATGGGAGCTCTTATGTCTTAATAGTAATACAATAGTTGCTACTATTTTTATAGATGTACAAATGTCTTGTATAACACTGTAAACTACAAGCAAAATGCTGCTCTTATTTTATTCACCTATGGAATTGCTGTGAGAGATTTTTTTTAAATGTTCAAGGAATCACATTGTTGGCAAATCCTTCAAACAATCTCAGGAGGCTTACCCACTGCCACTGGTATCAGAAAGTGGCTGTTTCATTTATCCTTATAAAGCCTCTGATGACATGTAATTTAAATAACTTGCCAGACTTGCTGAGCTGGTTTGCCTCAAGGGCCTTAAGGCTGACCAGTTGGTGATCTTTTATGATGTTATAAAATTAGTACTGAAATTATTTTAGCAGTAAGTGTATACAGAATAAAAAATTTTCAACAGAGTAAATTAAGACAAAATTACACTTTCTATTCTAGCACTAAAATAGGTATTTTCCTCCTGTCTTCCCTCATAGCTGAACTTTTTCAATGGTGATTCATAGAACTGCTTGATGAGGAACTTCAGCAACAGGATACATTTCCAGTTCGGACCTGAATGACTTAATGGATTTTGTGGGATGATCGAGAAGTTAAGTACTGATGGTGGCTATTGCATGTTTAAAAAATACTCTGCTTACACAGTCTCAAATAGCTGAAGTCTTCGTGTCTGACAAATGTTGCTTGTAATGAAAATATTTACATACTCCTAACCACAGTGACTGTCAGATGTTGCTAAAATTACCAGTGTTACACAATACTGAAGGCAACATGAATGATTGTCAGCCACTAAAAGAAACAGGTTCTGTGTTCCAAAAAGCCTAATCAGCTCTAGCTTCTCATCTTTTAAAAACTTCTTTCTGTGCCTCAAAAACTGCTGACTTTCTTTAATGGGGCAACGTTATCACTTGTTTTCCAATCATTGACACACAGCGTACCAAGAGAATAGACTAATTTTCTATTTGTCTGACTGCTGTTTTCTGCAAGGACTCTTTGAACTATAATCTATTTTATGGCTAATCCTTCAGTTTAATTCCCTATTTATTGGCATAACTGACAAGGGAGAGGTAGCTAAATAGCATTCTAAGCTCCTCACCCTGTTAAGGGGCAAAAGAAGTTAAGTACCCAGAGAATGCAGATATCATACAGATGAGCTTTCACACCCCAGTATTTTTGATACTATATTTTGGACTTTCTCAGCATTCTCATCCATAATCATGCTTTTCAAGATTTCATTGCTTTATTGCCAGTGAGAAGCAGATCTCTCTTCCCTGTCTAGAGAATGGTAGATGCAAAAATCTCTTGACTGTACCTTTGTGTCAGTGTTCTCTGCATGTCACATAGAGAAATGAGAGTCATTTCTAAAAATGCAGTTTCAGAATAGAAGTAAACTAATAGCTCATGTTACCAGAGTCACAAAATAGGATGTACTCAAAACACACTAAAAATGTGTGGAGAAGATGGACTAGAGCTAGTTTCTGAGCAACAGTTCAGAGGCTATTTTTCTCATGCGTGTTCTGAAGTGCTTCTAACTTCAGCTTGCCTTGCATTTCTCACTTTTGTAATACACTTAGAGGTTTTTGGAAAACACATTATATAAGGGCTAGATTTTCAGTTCAGTGAGATGCCTATGCATTGCAGTAAGGGAGACTCATGACAACGGAATACAACAATATGCAAAATTAAGTGGATGTTGTACATTCTCTAACTCCTTCCCTTTCCAGAAGACAAAGATGTAAGATGTACAAAATCATGTTCATCTGCCTAGAGTTGGTGAACCAAAGTGGTAGTATTTGTCAGTAGCAACCATCACAATCCTAGTGCCAAACTGACCCAGAGTTGATTAAGACTTCCTATAACCACACACCTCCCCTCAGAATGCTCAAATAGGAGCAGTTCCTGTTTCCATTTACTGCATTGTGTCCTGGAGATTAACCTAGCTCTAAATTAACAACTAAAAACAGCAATTTCTCTATTAAATGTGTGTAGAATAACCAGAAATATACTTACAAGTTCTACAGAGTGGTGTTGATCCACAAATGTTAACTTTTTACTCCATAAAAAAGAGAAGAAAATGGAAAGAGAAAATGTAATAGTAGCAGTATTGGAGAAGGAGAAAGGATGACTCTTGACTGTCTGTCCACATCCAATTGCTATGTAGTGTGATTCTTCCTAACTCAAATTAATTGCTTCCAGTTTGTGTTTCTTTTAAAAACACGGTTATACAGACATTCAGTAAATTAATTGAGAGACAAGAAGGCGTTTTCTTCATTGTAAAAATCCACTGGAAAAAATGTACTGATTGAATTGATTACATCATGCAGGAGACTAGATGAATTCAGCAGTTCTTTAAAATTTTATATTTATAGAATAATCTATCAGTATAAGCAATTTTAAATCCTTACCAAATCATTCAGCAGGGGGTAGATTGTGAAAAGGAGATCTTATTAATACAGCCTGTATGGTTTTCAGCATTAATTCTTCACTCTGACAAAAATATCAGGTAGAAGAAGGTTCTCCCAAGTACTAAAATAGACTATGGCAAAGAAATTGGCAAAATAATGAAACACAGACACGCCAGATGGCTGTGTTTTCACGTTCCAACGGAAGGGTGTCATAATTTTATTCCTAACTGCAGTTCTTTACATAAAAGACACCAACAATAGAATGTAACAGAAATCCATGTTCTACTGTTGAGTATCAATTTTAGGAGTCCCAGTGTGTAAAAGGAAATGACTGGCTACATCACAATTATTAAAAGGTTTAACATCTCTGTACAATAAAAAATTAAGCAAAGGCTGCACAAAAAGCTATGTAAAGGTATCCAACAAAGGAACACTAAGTACAATTTTGCATTTGAGCTCCTATTCCTTTTTCTAGGTGTTAGGTGTCTTGTTCAATCAGAGCAGACTTACCCTTGGAGAGTACCTAGTGAGCCGAACAAAGTTTTCCTTTTTTAAACAGTAGCTAATTGTCCAGTTTTGCACAGCAATTTACACAGAAATCCAGAAAAGGTCTTAACTTACATAAAGATATTCAAAGCTGCATCTCAAATCTATCCTTCCTACTTAAGTTGCGCTACAGTTCAGCCATGTGTGCAGGGGTTCCCTGGCCTGAACAAGAGCATGCAGTTTCTGTAGCGTAGTAAGCAAAGCATTTTGGGTATGGTCTGAATTTTGAGTTCGTTCATTTCATACTAGAGATACAGCAAAGTAAAAATCAAATGTGAAGAAGAGGGCAGTTTGGAAATTTAGGGGTTGGGCTCCTTCTTGCTTGTTCTTCTGGCCAAAACCCTCCCTCTTCCTCTTAGACAGTGTACCAGAGATTGAGGATCACCTCAAATTTATTAGCCCAAAATGAAAGTTTCTCCATTATAAATTCATGCTAATACAACCATCTGAAGTGTTGTTTTGAAGGTAAGACTTTAATTTCTGCTTAAAGTCCACTTTAACGGTATACTTCAAATTTGTTACAAACATGTGCTTTCTTATGGTTAAAGAAATTAAAAAGGAAAGAATATTCTCAGTGGCATGCTCTCAAAAGTTCTCTTAATTTATTTTTTTTTCTGTCTAATCTCTACAAAGTGAACCAGGAAAATATTTAAAAGACAATTATGGATTAGACAAAACAAGAAGAATACTGATGTAATTACTGCTCTTACTGAAAATATTTTTACTGAAATAAAATTTCTTACAGGAATTTTGATAAAGAGAAGGTAAAGACAGAAATACAGTTTTCTAATAACTGGATAAGACTAGACAGAAGTAGGATATTTTGGCAAAAAAAATGTGAAAAAAATTAACAGGCACGTTAAAAGTAGAGAAGAGACAATAGAAAGAATCAAGAATAACTGAAATGTATTATATCACAGGACAGAGAAAGAATGGTCTTTGAAATACGGCCTTCTTATGGAAATAATAATTTATAATAGAAGAAAATTGGAATTCATTTTTTCCATGTTATATCAGAGATGCATTGAAAATGGTAAAGGCGAGTATTTTGACTATAAAAGTCTAAGTAAATATACGAGAACTGAAAGATATTGACACCAAAAAGTCTTCAAAAACGAGGTAAACAAGAAGGAAAAGGAATTAGTTATGGTATATATGTCTTTCTGCAGGAATCTTTGCAGTGTTAACTCAAGGTATGAGAATGGTGTTTCAGGGTATGTGTGCTCAGGACATCAGTGCCATACGGAAACAGTTGACAAGATACATGTGGGCTAAGTCACCTATGCATGCTGTCAAACAACTTACCACTCCATTTCACTTTGCTCTGCAGTTCATTGACTGTTCACAATGCTTGTATGTCAGTTTGCTTCTGGGCTCTCTTTTGAACTGTCACAGCTAGTTTTCTCTCAGGGAAACTGCAGGTGGGGATAATTTACTCCAAAGTTAACCTGTAGGCACTACGAACAAGACTGCAATAGGTCTGTCTCCACATCTCGCCACCAGTCAAACACGCACACACACACGCATGTACACACTGAGTCTTCCACTGCAACCTCAACTGCCCACAAGTTCTCGTGTCATACTTCCAGCCATGCAACACACACTTTTGGTATAATTTTATAAAAACACTGCTTGTGGGCTACACGGAGCCTTAGCCTTCCCCAGGCACCCTAAGCCCTATGGGGGTGGATGACCACAGCAATGTAGATCACCTGCAATGCCAGGAACAGTACAGCTGAATTAGCAAGGTGCTTAGTGCATATTAGTAACCTGCTTAGTAAGTGTTCTGTTACACTGAATAGATACGTATTTTGAATATCCACTCCTATGCCTGAATTAACACAGCAAGGCTCGGATAAGAAGATAGGGCTTGCGGGGTTCTGCCCTGCTGTATGCTGTGTACATACACAGATAGTTTCTGAAAACAAATAAGTAAGATAAAAGATGTAGGAGACCAATATTCAACAGCAAGATGCTCCCAGGGTTGCAGATGCACCTCTTGGTGGCTTGTTGAAAAATGGTTGAGTTCACACTCAAGCTTCACACTGCCAGTGTCATACATTTAGTATTGTGTAACATTTTATTAAAACGTATTTCAAAGTTATTTACAAAGGAAGCTACTATCTTCCAAATACTAACATGAGAAAACTGTAATGAATGTGTGATGAGTTTTTCATTCTCTAACTTCTTTACCTATTCACAGCATACGGAGCGGAAAGACACAAGCCGAACAGTTTGAACACACAGTTCATTCATGGAATAAATTTCCTCAAAATTCAGGGAGTATGTTTAATATCCAGGGTCCTTTGGAAATGAATGCATGTGAAAATATATTAAAGACAGCATGATAGGACTAAATGAAGATTCTGCAACCATCTCGATGGATGTGAGCACTTATCTTTTAAATTATATCTTTTATTACTGGTTTATATTTATATTTAGTTAACACCTGGACTAAAAACACATTTTTATAATACTGGTTGTATTTTTCATAAGAGTAAGATAGTATCAAGGGCAGCACCACTATTCATGCCTATAGCCAAAGAATTAATGTTATTTTCATTATTTCCAAAGTTGTTCGTATGAAAATGACGAACCTGAAACTAGTTAGATAACTGAAGAACTGCCAAGAAGTTTTTGAAAGCATTTAAATATTTACCATATTATTTATTTCTTTTCCCTAGTTATAGGGAAACTTTACAACACTTAGATAGCAAAAACAGATCAGGGGAAGAGTAAAAAACAATAAATATTTCTGCTTATGGGACCAAAGCATATCCTACTGTGGCAGGTTTGTCTGTTTCCTTAGAGGAGAGAAAAAAAAACCAAAAACCCAAACCCAACCCAAACCAGAAATAAGGGTGAGAAAGCAAAAAGGAAAAACTCCTAAAAAACGCGACTTCAGTCTTTACGGCTTTGACACTATGCTGGCTTTCCTCCAAGATTTCTGTAGAACAGTGTGCGGAGGCAAAATGTTCTGCACTGCTTCTAGGACATACACTTTCCTTTGCCAAGTACACCAGGGCTCGGTAACATACTCACAAAGCCAACACATCGTCGGTGTTTAAAGTCTAATTTGAAAAAAATCCACTCCCTAAATTGAAGGGAAATCAATGTTCATGTCTTGAAGAAGATTTGAGTCAAACGTACCTCAGCTGAAATCATTGGCTCAGAGAATTCAAACATTTCCATTATGTTTAGAACAGTAAGCCACTCCCTCCAGCAGTGCCTGAAAGAGCCGTTTCTTCTCCCTTTCTTCCTTTCCTTTGACTTCAGTTTCTCTCACCTTAGGAAACATGCTGGCAAATTGTGAAGTGCAAAGAATTATTAAGATAAGTTAGTGAAAGAGGTGGGAATAGAAATCAGGAACTCTAGGCCTAATTCATGTTCCTTGAGGCTAGAAAGAAATCATATAATATGAGGTTTCCTATTATCAGACACCCACTATTATACATTACACAAGAAAATGCCTCTCAGAAATTTTTATGGTAATGCTTTTTCCTTGGTTGGCAATGCCAAGATATCAGCATCTTTTAGAAACTGGAATAAAAAACTACTGTATATTCCCCGCATCTTAATATTTCAATATATATAAAGAACTTACTAACTTTATTATATCATCTACTTGATTTGAAGGGGGAGGAATTAACGAAATGCCAAAATCTAGTGAGGCATGTCTCAAAAACTTACTTAATTACTTGTTCTGTCACTGTAATGATGACATTTGAAAAAGTCTCTACTGAGGTCAGAGAACTGATTTTTCATCTCAGCAACCTATCTGTGGGAAGAGCAAATTTTTTGCTATAATCTATATTCAATATACTCTTTCACAACCAGAAAAAGATAAAGTCCATCAATAAAAGAATCATTTGAAAACAGAAGAAGGTGACAGGAGAGATACTCATTCCAAAAGCAGCAGCTGCTTCTGGTCATTCAGACTCAGCATAAAATTAATCTTTAAGAGACTTTCACAGTGCACTGAAAAGTTTAGAGCACATTATATATATAGAAGACTTAGGCAGCAACGGTTTGGGTGTTTTCCTTTTTTATTATTAAGGTTATTTTTAAGGCCTTTGGTCTGAAGATAGGCAGGTAGGGAGTTTTCTGCTGCCATCTGTTGATGAATTAGGAATAGAATTGAAGTCCACAGGAGAACAAGCTTGCTCCCACCATCCTTTGGTAAGCAATAGGGAAATGAAGCTTGGAACAGAGTGAGTCTGCATCAGCTTTCCCCAGGAAGCTCACTGGGACTCACCAGAAATGTATGCAGACTCCTAACAGCACGGAAAGAAAGAAAAGGTTTGGTTTTGGTGTTAGGTCTCTGCTCAAAGGTCATGCAATTGATCCCATCCTGCCGCCAAAGGTTTTGCCAGGAAATGATACAGACATGATTGCAGGAAGGCATCTTTGCAGTAACAGTGCACTTTGTTAAAGTGGCAGAGGGCAGCAGCAGAAAACCTAATTCTGGTTGTTAAATTCCACTCTGACATGTTCTGAAGATTTCAGAAGTTAACCCAAAAGTACAGTGGATCAAAGCATGGTTTTAAATATGCATAGTGTCTCACAGCTGCTGTATTGCAAAAAGACAAAGAGAAAAATATACATACCTAGACTCAATACTTAAAGGACAGTGATTCTAGTTGAATAAGAACATTGTTCTTTGGTAGATAGTTTTTGTGAACACACAGACTAAATATGGCTAAATCTGTATTCATTACCGGTTTTGGATGGAAAAATAGTAAGATTAGTACAATTACATCAGGTTTTTTATTTTCGTAGACATACATTCTTAATACATGATCTTTACAGAGAATTACAAAAATACTTCTCTGTATTAAAATCTGTTTTATAAGAAAGCACAATTTCTAGAAGAAAGCTAATAGATCTAATTTCTTTGCTTGCTTTTAGCAACAGGTCAGCTTCTCTAACATTCTTTCTGCAGTGTTCACTGTAACTTGACTTAAGGTTCATCGGTACTTCTACACGGCTGGGAAGAATGTAGTTAATTGTCCATTCCTTCATCTTTTCTAGAAAAAAAATTGAAAAGTCTTACATAAACCTTTTAAAATTTTAAAATTAACTGAGACTAGTAGAAATTTGCCCCAAGTGCCAATTTAATAGCTGCAACATAGTAGAAAAAGCTGATATCTAGCTTCAACTGTTCATTAATAGAATGAAGTATTTTGTTTCTGTTCTGCTCTCTGCTTCACTGCTGATGTGACACATATCTCGAGCCTTACTGGCTGGGAACTGTTGATTTTCAAAACTCATGGGGTAGTAAGTGTTCTTATAAACAACTGGCTAATTTGTTCCTGCGAAACTTTTTTTTCCCAGGTTGTCAAAGCTTTGGAAAGCTTATGGAAAAGAAGTTTCACACAGTGAAAAAATAATAAATCCCAAAATTTAAGTTCTCCTGCTGAAACCCAAATACCTCACATCAAACACAAAGGACTGGCAATCTTGAATCTGAATGATCACTCATTCCCTACTGCAACCAGAAAACTCATCCCCTTGTAAACTGCTTAGATCATGTGAAGACTTGATCAATAAGGCAGCATTGAGAGACTCACCTAAGAGTATCTCAGATCTCTAGGTTAACACAACCCACTGACACCAAACTACAACTAGCACCAGGCAACTAAAGAATTGCTATGACAAAGGGATATTTGCTTATCTAATATATTTTCCTGTGATCAGAGACACAAAACACTGGCAACCAAGTTATTATGAACTACTGTGTTGTCCTTTTCTCCCCCGTTTCCCATTTTTTCACACTGCTGTACTTGACCATTCCTTTCCTTTAGTTTGCTACCGCTGGCAGTGCCAGTCTGGGCAAAGAGCCTAAGTTAATACATTCATTGGATTATACTGTGTTCTGTGCTTCACCTTTAATGCTGGCATCTCTAGAGGGAGCAGCCTCACTCATTGGGAAACACTGAAGTAAAGGACTAAAGTGCAATTGGTGTTTTACTAATTGTTCATATAAACCAGTGGCCGATATATTCCTCTGGATCTTTCCCCACATAGATTATTGGGTTCTTTTATGCAATGTTGATAGATCTTTATTATTTGTTTTACATGTAAGTTAAGTACCTGAGTGAACACTGCATGTTAAGAGACACAGGGAAGGCATTTTGTTTTTCTAGGCCTTTTAAATGGAGGTTAAAGTTAGACATCCTTGCAAAGGCCAAGTAGAGCTCCAAGAAATTTGCTTCAGATAACATGACAGAAAGATTACAAGTAAAGATTTTTATTTTTAAATTAAAATACAAAATTCTCTAGTAAAATTTGATTATTCAATTTCTTTCAGCTTCTTTCTCCATGAAGATTTTTCTTTCCAAGGTTGCCTGACGTTGGGTCTTCCTAAAGTAGTAGCTAAATTTTCCCAGGATCTCTAATTCTTTATGTGTCTCAGAACTACAGCAGTAAACAGCCCGAATTTGGTCACATATTCGATGCTTCCCTTTATTGTATGTGAGAGGCACAGTCTTGTAACGTTTTCCTTATTTCCTCTCCCACTACCTCCACAGCACAGTAACCTTCACACTGAATGAGAATAGCTGGATACAGCTTCCTGTGTGGCTTCTCAATTGCTGGCAATTTAGTTGGCCAGATGGGGTTTCTGTGGAGAAATGTGAAGGCTAAGTGTGCTCCTGCAGAGCTCTTGGCTCCTGCTGACTCAGCAAGTGAAGGACACAATCAAATAGTATAACTTCCACCTCTTTTCTCACCTTCTTTATATCCCCTTCTATTTTCCCTCCTTCCACTCATCGAGGACTGTGTCTGTACTACTATTTCAGGTGACTTTTTTTTTTCCCCAATTAGGATCTGCAGTAGCTTGAAATTAAGGGAATCTTTACCAGTCTTACTCTAAGTTCCTACAGGGAAAATGTGAAGTCGCGGAGACTAGCATGAGGCATGAAGCTCTAGCAGACACACAAAGCAGAAGCAGTGTGCGTAGATAATACGAAATGGTAGCACAGAGCTCTTCATCCAAGAATGAAGGATAGTGCGGTGTCTGCATATTGTCTCTGTATGAGTAGCGAAGTGAGACATCAGTTGGATTCTGCTCTTACTGATACTAGGAAAACATTAAGAGCAGGAGCAGCAGCTGAGATATAATTTTTTCCGGACAAGCCTTAAAAAAGACTGAGTGAGGGCAGATATTGAGGGAAATGAGATTTAAGCCCCATTATAAATGGAAATATCTTCAAATAGAGTAATTTTGAAAATGTGCTGAGGCACCAGCCCATTTAAAAGTCATGGGAACATATTCATCAACCACATTAAAGTGAAGGAAAGTCCCATAAGACACACTTACATTTACAACTGATTGACTTCAGAATGCCTTCAATTGGCACGTAGATATTTTTATAAAGAGTAGACAGCTCTGGGAAACAAAACACTAAAGAAAGCCAGCCGGATAAACAAAACACCTTATCAAAAGCAGGCTACAAGCAAGCAGGATTCTGGCCACAATATACTTGTACATCAAATACGAGTTTGGCTCTCTGACATCCTTCTTTAAAATGGAAATGTGCCCTCTTTTTTAGAAAGGTACGCTCTTTTCTTTAAAATATGTCTTAAGTCCCATGAAATAGCCACAAGATGGGAATATTTGTGTCTCCAGTTTGCAATCAGTTTAACGAAGATCCACCAACAAGAAATCCTACTGCTGTAAAGATAAAGCAAGGGCTGAGTATTTAAAAGCTTTCTTTTCCCTTAATAAAGAGGAAAATATTATTTAAAAAGTAGTATTTCGTGACAGATTAGTCCTCTGTCTGGCCCAGAGTTCAGTTTTTTTGAATCAGTAAGTCAGATGTGACAGTGGCCTTGAATGGTGGTTTTGATGAGAGTGCTTTTGTGGTGAGAAAGCACTATTACATGGGCTGTTCTCAGTCTCAGACCTTAAATTTCCAGCATGACTGAGGATCGGTAATGATGCTTCCATTCTTCCACAAGCAGTTAGCTGACATCTAATCTTTCTTGTCAATTAAAAACAAAGCTATTTTCTAAAAAGCTATTTCTGCTTTTAAAGTGTATATAACAGAAACAAAAGCAGCCTAAATTATTAGTTCCAAGCCTTTCTACCTAGGAATCTAACCTGAGAAAATTGACAATATTCTGTACATCTCTGATAAATAATTTTTATGTCCTATTGACATCTCTAGCTGTTTATAGAATTTTACTTCTGACAGCAGCTGCTTGCCGAATATTTTCTTGCTATGATCAGGTAACCAAATATAAATATATTTACAATTATATACAAACAAGCGTATGTATTTGTGTTGGGTAGGAATCTCTGAAGATAGACCTAGGTAAATCAGTTTCTCTGGTATGACTTTCTTCCTTTTCCCTCAACAGGAGAATATTCTCAAGTTTACTGACCTATCTCCTCAAGGTGCTTTCTTCCTGCTTGAGATATAGCAGAGAGGACAAGAGGCTTGCCGTAAGTTGGAGGAAGGGTGGAAGTGTAAACGAGTTTTGCTGGAGGAAAAGGCAGGACAGAAAACTGACCTAACTCCATAGCCTAATAGTCAGATTTAAAGTCAAATGACTTTAAATAAGTTTTCTGAACTGCTTATATGTTTTACATGACATATTCCTTTGAGCAAAACAGATATCCCTGGAGGAAGGGAACTGACTCAGGTCTTCTCTTTCACAGATAGGTATTCCAACCTAACCTAACCTAGTGAAATTAGTGAAGGCAATTTATCTGGTCATACAAACTTTTGTTTACAGAACAATATTTAGTTGTCATTATGTCTATGTTGCCTTTCTGGACCTGACCCTTTCTAATTCCTTTCGTGGAATCCATTTCATGTCTGAATCTTCTATCTTTCAAGTCTTTCCAGTAAATTACATTCCATCTGTGAAGCCTATAAACCCTTAATCATGCCTTCTAACAAATGTTATCACACTTATATAGCAAAAGATGCCCAGAGAGAAGACTAGAACATTTGGGAACTTCTACCATCTGGCACCTCCCGCTTATGCTTATTCAAGAGTCCTTCCCCCCACACTAGTTCCTTCTTCTCCAAAGTGTCATATACCTAAATGCATTTCCTTTTGTGGAGATAGGGAACTTTGCTGTCCTCTGTCTGCAACAGAAATTACTATAAGTCACACAATTATATTAAAAGAACATTATTAGGGTTAAAAAATGAAATGCTCATTTCATAGTTAGAAAATTATCAAAATGAAGTTATAGGTGGAATCGTAGCTCCACTCACTTGTACTTGTGCAGTCTGACATAATCTTTCCTTAGAGTCATATTTTTCCCCTCAAGGCCCCCACTTTCTTCATTGTACAGAAATGACCTTCTCTGAAGTGAAATCAAGGAGGAGACCTATGTTTCACAGTGTTAGAACATCATACTTTAAAGCTGGAGGCTGACGCTCACTTCTGTCATAGAATTCCCCCGGGATATTAAGTCACAGAACAAAACATTTTGATTGTGATTTCTTCTATTTCTGAGTTCTTTCCTGAAATCCTGAGACTGATTTGCAGAACAGTGAGCATCCCCAGGCATACCTTATGTCAGTGAAAGTTTTGGTCTGCACATGCAAAAGCGATATAATTCTAGGCACTCCCCAAAATATGGACCTAAAAGGCTCAAATTAGATATCCTAACTCTGTTGTATTTTTGACCTGCATCTCTGTATCACCTTCCCATCTGCAATACTGGAATCCTAATAACCCCCCAGTATAACACAGTTCTTCACCAATTAAATAACATTTTTGAATTTTTTAGAAAATGCAGTGATGTACATCATAAAAAAAAAATCAATTTAATAATTCTGTGTCCACGATGTTATTTTAACAATATGCAGTAAATAAGGTCTTGAGACGAGCACTGAAAAATGGAAAAATAAAAATATTAAATAATTTCTTATTAAATGCAACCTTACACATTTGTTCTGTGTAATTAAATAAAAATATGTTTTAATTTATGGAAATGCATTTGTTTATTTATTCAATATGTGTTTTTTCATTTGGGTTTAATTAAATTATTTCTTCACTTATTTACTTATTTACTTATTCGATTCCAAAATGAAATCCAGTGGAGAAAGAGTACGTGAACATGTAATTATATTGAAATCAAACATTGCGATGGATGGTGCAGCGGTATCTGAATTAAGGGCCTGCTGCTAGTATTATTCTGATCTTTCTGAGTGTTTGATTTAGTAATATGAATAATTTCTTGATAATAGCCTTTGACTATTTTTTTTTAATGTAACATTTCCCAGCCAAAACCCAACCAAACTGAAAACAGAACAAAAGTTTAGTCATATGCTGTATTACTGATGCTTACATGCTTGGTCGTCAGGGCCATATCATTTTGATCTGCTGAATAAGCCTTTGCTATTTGAACAACAACTAAACATATACAATGTTTATGGAGAGCATGAACAGGATAATTTTATAGCAAATTTCACAGTTATTTTTTGACATCATTGATACTTAGGACAGTCATTAGCCTTTCTTCATCCTTTTCTCTCTCTTCAGATCTAACTTCCACCCCTCTGTGTTCAAACATGGCAGCTTCCTGCTCCACATTTTTATATCACAAAAGAGAGGTCACATAATACTGGAGGAAAGTAGTTTCTGGGCAAAGATCTGAAATTGTCAAGAAAGTATTAGTCATCCACATGTTGGGCTGCATCCAATGTAAATGAAATCTTTCAATTATTTATTTACTAAAGATGTAAGATCTTTACCAATCTTATGTAAAATTCAGGTTTTTAATGGACTGCAATGTGAAAAAACTTGGGTTGATGGATTTTAATATTCAGACTAAATACTTGCAAAAGTGAGCCTCTTGAAAGCTCAAGTTCATAGTGAAATGTATGAAAGTGCTGAAATTATTTAAACAAGATTGTCTATAGATTTCATCATGGGTAAAATAATCTAGATTCATTATCAGATATCATGGAATCAGCCTGACTTTTTTCAAAAATTTAACTATAGCTTCAGACCTGGAGAGAAGTTAAGTGCTAAAGCTCAGTAAAGTACAAACTAAAAAAAAAAAAGACGTATTACTTGAAGTGCCATGAAGACATAATAGCTGATGTTATCATTCTTACTTATAACTTTTAGAGTAGTAATAATGCCAAGTTAAGTCAGTAACTTCTTCCAAGAATGACACATTAGATGAAAACTATAAAAATTTTCTTCTCATTACTTTGCATTCATGAACTTTTAGGAACTGAAGTAAATTAAATACATTATCTTTAAATCACACTACAAGTCATGCAGTCTCACTTGAGAAAAAGAAAATAGATGATTAGTACAAAAATGCCAAAAGGTTTTTAAAAGAAAAATAAAAGTTAATAAATAAAAGATAATTATTTAAAAGGTAGACACACCCAGCTGTGCTGATGCAGAGTTTTAAAATTAAAATAGGAGCTCCCTCAGCTTTCTGAAATCTGCTTTTTTTTCATTTCTCCCTAATAAAATTTTATTTGCATTTGTTAATAAATTAAAAAAAAACCCACATTTCCCTATATTCACCCTCCCCATTACTCTATTCTAATCCTCTCTTTCTAATCTATCTGTCTAAACTTTTCTAAGCTACTTGACAGAAGAATCTTCAAGGAAGGATATATTCTAGTATCCAGATTTTCCTTGTTCATCAAAGACTTAAAATAAAAATATATGCACTTTCTGTATATTCAGCCTGGTAACACCTGGTAACCGGTAACATCTGTCTTTCTTTGGATTGACCTTTGACATTCTGGACAGCTCTGTTCTTATGAAAAGCCAAACCCATGCATGTTTTCCATTTCTTTTCCCCTGGTTCTTCTTCCACCTATGCACTATTCAACTCTTTGAAGGTGGTAAGTTCCTTTTGGTCAGACACAGCCTCTTTTGTCCTGGAATGATCTACCTCCCCTCTCACTCTCATTCTCCTTCTTTTAATATGAAGCGTTCAGATATGCAGAATAATGAACTTGCACATGAATGATGTAGATGTTATGTAGGTAACAGACAAGACAGACCACAAGACATGCAGTGGCAAAATAGCAGAATATGTAACTAGTGTATCACCTTGTAGACTTTAATGAAATGTCAAATGTAAATCTACAGATTTTATTGCTAAGAAAGCAACAGCTTCACTTTTGCAGAACATGCTATAAATAAGCAAAACGTAAGTAAATTTATAATTATTTACTTAGAGATACCGAAATAAATTATACATTCTTTCAGCTTTCAACAAGGATTGTGGTGTTGAAATGAGGAAAACGATTCATGAAAGTAAAGGTGTGGAAGAATTATCACATCTGAAATGAAATTCATTCAAAGACTACAAAATACTCGAAGAGTCTTGATAACCTTCACTCAAGAATCCTGAAGGAATTAATACATACACCTCAAGGGTCTAGAACAAGGATTTTTAGTAAGTATATCAGGATGAGCATTTACGGAAAATAGCAAATGGCCTGTCTACATTTGAAAAGGGAAGTTGAAGGGAGGAAATAAATAGAGTAAACAGATCTCTCAATATGATTTTTAGATGGTTTTAGAATGCAAAGCTTCAGAGTAAACTTTGAAGCAAAGAATGTACACAGAAGTACAAAGCAAACTTAATAAAATCTATCTAAAGGTTTCAAAGAGTAGATGATACCATTTACCTGATATCTTTCTTTAATAATTCATCTTCTGAGCAAGGCAAGTGGAGAAGATCTAGCCTATCTGGATTTCAAAACAATTTTGACATTATCTGATAGGAAAAGTATTAGTTAAGATTGAGAAGATAAAGAATTGACTACTCAGGAGAGGACAACAGATTGTGCTAGGTGTTTGCATCATTAACATGGGAGCTGTTAAGGGGTTCTTCATGGGCAGTCTTGCAATAGACCTTTCTGATATTTCAGTTAAAGACTAGAACACAAAAACTTGGAGCATGCTGCTGAAATTTGCTAGTAAAACAAGTCTGAGAATTGTGGAAATCATGAAAACATACAGGAAGAATCAGGTGACCTTGATGAATTCTAGAATAGAAACGGGATTAAATTTAATAGTACAAAGAGCAATGTAACAATATTTTCTGCTATAAACTGAGTTCATTCAGCTGGAAATGACAGAGAAAAAGAAAGATCCAGCCAATCTACTAGAGAAAGACTATCAGCCACCAAAACATGATGTAGCTATGAAAAATGTTGATACGGAGTATTAGACAAAGTATTTTTTGGGAAAGAACGGGATATTTAATACTATTAAATCAGGTAGAATACATCTTTGTGATGAAAATCATGAACAATTCCTGTTCTCGACATTAAAAAAAGATTCACTGAAGACTTCACTAAAAATGGAGTGAGGTAAAGGGGAAGTCTGTCAGCACGATATCAGGAATGCAGAACTTAATTCATGAGACGAAATTGGAAAATCTTGTTTTATTTTGCAAACAAAACTAAGACAAGAGAAAAGCTTTCTGTAAGCGCCTAAATGGGTAAAAACAGCCTGCAGATGTTTACAGTGATGTATTGAACTCTGAGATCAATATCAACATAAGAATTTTATTTTTATATATTTTTATATATACATATAAAATATGGGGTTTATGCAACATGAGTGCTTGCACCAGTGGAGGATAGGTCTCAGCCCCCAAGGACCCACCACCAGTTTATTTTGAGTCATAAACATAATCTCTGTGGTCAGGCAAAATAACATTTACACCACCAAGTGGTTTAATGGCATTTATTTTGATTAAAATGCGCGTAATTTTCTTCTTCACTCATCTGTTTAAGATCTATGTGAAGGCTTTAAACATCATCCACTCACTAGGTGCTTAATGCAAAGCTTATTTAGTTAAAGTACTTCCATTGACTTCTGTATGCTTTGGATTAGGTTCTATGTCCTTACCCATCAACCAACTGCTGCAGGTTACCAGTTTTATCACAATATTAGACTGCTTTTCTCTTTTTCCCATGATCTTAAAAGGCAGAGAAAGAGGTATACTTTGGTTTGCCCTGTCTGTTCTTTATTGTGCTTAGACTGCAGTTATTTCCTGCTGAGCCCTGGATGAGGTTTAGTTTGTTGAAGAGCAACTTTTTAATCATCTCACAGAATGAATGAACTGGAAGATATGTCAGGCTTCTATCAGAAGATGAAAAATGTGGAAACTTATCAGTAGCTCTTTTCCTCTAGATATATTGTAGGGCATAAAAACCCACTCTGTACAGTACTTATTACTCTTATAAAGGAAGCTAAAAATGTAATTATGTGAAGGATGATCACCAAGAAACTTTGCAAAACAGTTAAAGCAGGCATAAAAGTATGGCTGCCTGTGCATAGCAAAAAGTGCAAAGGAGGCACAGAAGAACAAATTATTTCAAAGGCAGGCTATGTAATCTTCCCCACAGGAAGGGTGGCTACACCACCTTCACTCTTATTTTGGAGAATTAAGATAACAATGCAAAACATTTCAGAAGCACAGCTGATCAGGGTTGTACCAGTATATACATCAGTGCTTAACAGCCTAAAATATATTTGGCTGCTGGATGGATTTGGCTTTAATTTTTTTCTATTGGTGCTTACAGGATTCCTATTTTAGGGTGATCTAGGCAAGGCCTTCCCCAGCCTCTAATTCTCATTTTGGCTAAATGCCAAAGCTCTTCACTAGACCTGTGCAGCACAGGCATGGATATATGTGTTTCATCTAGTTCAGGAAAAGGTGTAAGGGACTCCACATTTTCACACTTGCTTTTGCTTGCTCACCATTAACTGTAGATGGTAGTAGGTGAATAGCCCTTACTTTTTTTCAGTGAACAGTCATGCATCTGTTAGGGCCAAGCAAAGGATTAAGGAAAAAATTGTATGCTTCTGCACTGTACGGTTAAATAAGGTTTATAACAATATGACCTCTAAGCCTTCTGATGTTGCACTTTTCATATGAAAAGAAATGGCAAGTCTAACATTATGAAATCCTAATAAAGTAGTTTTAATCATTGCAGAACAAGGCCAAATAGACTGCCCAGTAAGCAATCAACAGCTTGGTCCTATTCTAAATTACTTTCCTTGCCACCATATTTATTTCCCTAATTTATAATAACTGTGTTGTTTGACCTTATTTCAGCCTGAGAGCACTGATCATTTTTGATGAAGTAGACAGAAACATTAAAGCTCCCAAATAAGTAAGTGAGTATATGTGTAGACTTAAAGATTACATTTTAGGTATAGCCAATAACATATATTGGCATTAACTTACAGAAGGGAATAGAGTGCTACAGAATTTAATTATCCATAAAAACGTTTGAATTTTAATACCAAAGGTTATTCCTCTGAACTCTGCAGAGTTGCCATCTTGCTTGGATATTTTCTCTTCTGCTCAACAGGCAGCTGACACAGTAGATTCACGAAGACATGCCAGATCTTTTATGCTATCCTGAATTATGTTAATAATAAATTAAAGATGCACAGAATGCTCTAGGATTATCAGACAAAAGATTTCATGAACTGGTGATTCTCATTTAAAAATGAAAGAAAACTTTAACTCACAGCAAAGACATTTGCAGCATCCTAAAGAAAAACAAAACAAACAAACAAAAAAAACCAAACCAACCCAAAATGTAGCGCATAGAACTTACAAATAATATTAGGTTGAGAAGTCTTCAAGAGTGTGTAGAGGCAAAATGGTTTTACAAAGTCTGTGTACTCAGTTCTGTATATAAGGGATAGCTGAGAAATAAGTGGGAGCAGGAGCCTGAGAATTTCAATATATCAATTGATCTATTGAAATTGAAATATCAGTATTTCAATATAGCTATACCAGTTTAGTATGTTTTACTGCTATCCATCAAATTTCATGACACAAGACTTTCCTTTGTATGTGTAGTTCTCCCAAACAAACTTGTTTTAAACTCTCTTCAGAATAAGCTGCTTTAACTTTCCAGCAGTCCATCAAGTAAAGCAGAAATGATTGCCATTTATTCAAAGGCAAATATTAAGGTGAATTCAGAATATATTTTAAAAAATAAAAACTGTAGAAGTGCAAAGCTGTGGTCTGAAGAACTTAATCTGGAAAGATCCATTTGTTAGTGACTTGCTGGGTGACTGAGCAGGTAATTGCACATCCTTTTACCTCACAGGGATAATTTACAAAGCACTTGGAGACCTTCAGTGTGCTCACTATTGATATCAACCTTAGAAACATTATATGAAAAAAAAAGCCTACCTTATTTCCAAAAGTAACTGTGCCGTTCTCTGCTACTGAATCCATATACATATCAACTGTGCCCATTTAGTATTTTCAGTGGCAATGAACACATTTTTCTTTCTTTGTCAGTGCTACCTGGTTCTCATACATTTCATTTAAATTAAATTCAGCTTCAATTATCTCCCCTGAATGTCTCATTGTATCTCTTTATGTAGAATATATACTAATGATTCAAAATTTCCCTCTATTTTTTGACAGGAATTCATCCAAACTCACCTTAAATGCTTTTTTTTCCCCTATAGTTTATTTTCCATTTAAAGAAATTGAACAACAGTTGAATTAAAAAATGAATCTATGAAATAACGGGGCTGGGTGCAGCACTCATTTATATCCCTGCAAATCCAGGAAAGCCTGTAGTTGCATATAAAACATAAATCTACCAAAATCTGCCTTCCCTCAGGAAAATTCAAATGCTTTTTAAAGACCTTTTGTTAATTTTTCCTTCTGATTTTAAGCATGATCTGCCTGTCACTTCTGCATGATTTTGAATTGTTAGGTATTTTATCAACAACCAAGAAAAAAAAAACACTCTGTAAAAGACCTTGCATAACCAATTCTATAGAATAATAAACTCAATCATTGTGATTTCTAAGGAATATAGATACACTGTAAAAATCCTAGTAAACAGAATCACGATGACTTTTGCTAAGTGTTAGTTTTCACCATTCTTTACAAATGTGAGAACTTGGAAATGCTGATGGAATCATGCTTATGCAAGAACCTTTTCTTTTGAACAGACCTCAAATATTACTTTAAGAATGAGCAATTATAATCATGTGATATTTACCAACTGTTACCCAACACAGAATATTTTTGCTCTGTCAGTAATTTTTATGGTGTATTATCTAGTTCAAAATTCTCACAGAGGGTAAAAGAGAGAGGATTTAAACAAAGTGACTGCTTCCACGCTTAGCTAGCGTTCAGTTAAATAAGCACAGATGCAGTCGTTATCTGCTTAAAAGTAAATCTGTAGTTTCCTTATTTAAAGTCTTAAGTTTTAACGTCCATCAGAAGGGCTGTTGCTGCAATGAATAACCCAATCGCTCCTGCCTATTACACGCTACTACACAGCAAGCGCAGTTTGCAAAGCTGCGACAGGCAGCGGGCAAGCGCCAGCACTGCCTGGGATCCAGCCGCCCCCCCAGCGCCCCGCCGCAGCCAAGCGAGGCAGCCCCGGGCGGCCGCGGGAGGTTGTGGTGGGGAAGGGAGGTGAAGAGATCGCGGCAGAATTGCACCGGATCAGCAAGACACTTTAGAAAGATGAAAGGTCAACGCGGGCTTAGTGCTGTTGTGGTGTCATTTCATCTGTTTGTCCCTTGGTGGAGTTCTTGAGTTAGTTTCTCCCTTCCTTCAAACGGCTTTATCTGCTTTATGTGGGGTTTTTGTCCTTGTTTTCCCCCCGCTTTCGAATTTGCTGTCATGTTTACTGTATTTAACCTTTTCCTCGTATTATTATGAAAATGTTACTTTCAAGCCCACATGATATTTTTTTTTTCCTTCGGGAGCTTCCTTATCCGTGTGCGCGCGTGTGTGCCCGCAAATGGTGCTACGTAATATGTCTTTGTTAATGGATAGGGTGGTATAGGTACGTAAATACTCTGTCTCTCTTTAACCCGAGATGGATTCCCACTGCAGATCCCAGAACTAATTTTCCGGTGAGAGTCACCGACATTCCTCAACTGCGAAAAACAAATTGTCGTGGGCTGAAAGCGCCAACTGCGGACGCGGGTTCGGACGGCGGCGGCAGGAACCGGGCTCCGCCAAGAACTGCAGATAAACTAGCCATTAATTGCATCTGCATATTTTAGCGATGACCCCTGTCTTTCCAATCAACAACTACAACAACAAAGCCCCGCTGCAGAGCATCGGAGAGGGAGCTTCGGGGGGGATGCAGGGGAGCTGGGGAAGCTCCCAGGCTGCTTTAGGATTTCCCCACGTACAGCAGGCTGCGAATGTCAGCAAGACGGATTCCTTCCCACACGCAAGATGCCACCTCGGTGGCCTTATCAGATGTTCCCTTTAAGGACACAAGCTCTTATTTCCCGTCTGGATATCTCCGGCATCTCGGGCTATTTTATTTATTACAGCCGATTACATTTGTGATCCCTCTTCCCACTTGATCTCAGCAGATCAGGAGGACAAATGCCGTGTCGTGTCTGAGCGCGTGTGGGCGTCTGTGTGCATCTGGGCAAGGGGGGAGAGGGGGGAGAGGGGGGAACTGGGGGCGGGAGGGAGGGAGTTACACTGCGCAACAGATTTGACCAAGAGGGCCAAACCTCCCCCGCCCGAAACAGCTGGGCTTGCTCCTGCCGACACCCGGACAGCTGTGCGCGCACCGGCCGCGGGGCCGGGAGCCCGTGGTGCCGGCGAGAGGGGGCGGGGGCGATTCCCCGCTGCCCCCGCACGAAGGAGCGGGGTGCGGAGGGGGGGACACGGCCGGCACAGCCCCGTCCCCGCCCCCCCCCCCCCGGCAGCCGGGGCACGTGGAGCGGGAGCGGCGCGGCCATCCACCATGCAGCGCACGTCGGGCCCATTTCCCACGCCGGCCGCCTGCCCTGGGGGAGGAAAGGAGGGGGAGGGGGAGGAAGGGAGAATGATAGGAAAGGGGGGGGGGGGGGGGGCCGTTACCTCTGCTCCGAAAGAGGAACCAATCCACTGTGAAGGACGCAGCACTCCCGAGCAGGAAAGACATTGCACATTCAGAGAGAGATTGCATGTGAAGACACTGCAAAAAAGAAAGAAGGGGAGGGGGGCCGGGGGGCGCAGACCGCATGTGAAAGGCACAGTGTGTGTAAGGGAGGCCAGCGAGGGTAGGAAAGGAAGGGGGGAGCGATTGCACATGGCAAGAGAAAGAAATCACTCATTCGCTTGAAAGAGGCTCTCGCAAAGCAGACCGTAGTAGGAGTAGACATGGGAGACAACGGGGAAGGAGACTCAGACAAGAGGCGAGGTGTTCATGCCGTGCAACAGCCCCGAATCCGATTAAAGTTTATGGCGGGGAGGTTAAAAGCGCTTTCATCCCGCCCCTCCCCTGGCGAATACATTAAGTTTCCTGGCTGCGTTTAAAAGCACAAAGGGAAGGGAACAGCGGGAGCTTCGGGTTGCAATTGTATTGCTAGTGCAGGGAGCCAGTGTAATGCAGTATGCTGGTATTCCTACGTTCTGGTATGTTTGGATCTTACACTGTGGGCAAAATTTCCTCCTCTCGGAGCTCCAGAACAGCGAGGGGGAATTTCGATAAATTCAAGTTGCTTGGCAAATATAATGGGGATTTGGTATTAATCCTACTTAACCCGCTGCGAAGATGCTGAGCTCCCGAGCCCCCCTCCTCCGTCCGGGACTGCGGCGGTGAACACTGAGCCTGCGCCGAGCCGGGCTTTCTCGCTGATGCTGCAGATATAAAGCCGAGTGTCTCCAGCATCAGCGGGGGAGGGCTTTTGTGTTCTGGTCCGGCAGGGAGAGCGGCCGGGGCCCCGGGGCCGGGGCCGGGGGGGCAGCAGCCGCCCTGGGGCCCGCCGGCGAGAGCAGCACTCGCTCGCTCCACCGCGCCGATTCCACGCGGCGCGACTCTGCCTCTCTGTGCCTCCGGACTCCCCAAGGAAAGAGGTGGCAACCTTCCCTCCCTCCCACGTTCACTCACCGCCCCAAATGACAAAGACACGCTGCGATCGGTGCTTTGAACCACCTCAACGTATCCGGCCGCTTTTCGCTCAAATGTGGCATCGCGATGAAAGAGAGACGTTTCACTACATTCGTCTGCATGCGTCTTTATTCAAAATAACCGTTTAAAAGGAGGAATGCACACACGCACACACAGAACCCGCAACAACTTGTTTTCCCACATGTGTTCACGGGGGGAGAGAGAGCAGCTGGATTCCTGCCTCCCCCTCGCTGCGCGCACACACACACGGCGGTTCTCTTCCCACTGGCTGCCCCATGCTCGCCCAGGTCCTCCCTCCCCTACCGGAGTCTCCCTCTTTTCCCTCTGAATGGGATCCGGACGGAGAGTGCGGGTACGGGAGCCGGCATCACCGGGGGCGCAGGGCAGGGGCACGCGGACGCCATAGGCGGTTAAATGGCACAAAGTCAAAAGGAGAAGCGAACTAAGGAAGCCACAATAAACAAAGTTGAGCGGAGAGCTTTAACGTTAAAGTTTATTTCCCACTTAGCCAGGTAGGTGACGCTACATTTTAGCAATCATCGAAGCAGCAAGTCTCTGTTCGGAAATAAATCTGTTACTTCTTACATGTGTTTATTCTACTAACCCTCTCGCCCCCTTCCTGATCAGCTTTTCCAAGTGATTTTTTTTTCTCCTAGGAAACCCACAAACACACTGGAAAGACACATTCAAATCATGGTAATAGGAAGAACATGAACACAAAGACCAAAAGGCTCAAACAGCACTGGGAAGCAGGACGAAAGTCTGAGATCTAAGGCAGCCCCCCCTTCCTCCCTGGAGTTTTATGCAGTTACAGTGACTGCAGCTATTTCACAAAAGCACCGACACGACAGGGGAAGGTGGGAATCTGTGCGAAACGAGTTTTCTTACCAGCGTGATTCCGCAAAATGCAGAGCCCCGGACGTGCACCAGCTCTGCCTAAAAGAAAGGCGAGTAAACATTTGCTTTAAAAATCGTTGCTCGGTTCAGCCTACAGCGGAGGTGGGGAGGGAAAGGGTAGGAGAGAATCACTATAGATCACGGGTTTGAGAAGGCAGCGGCAGCAACACTCGGGCGTGTAATGAGGGTCGGGTTTGAGGACTGGACTGGTGTTTTGTGATGAGCGGCTATCCCACTTGCAGCACTAGCAGCAGCAGAGACAGAGGGTAAGGCTGGGCTTTCTGGAGTGCATCGCTTGACTCGTCCTCCCTCCTCCTCCTCTTCCTCCTCCTCCTCCTCCTCCCCCCTCCCTCCCTCCCTCCCTCTCTCACTCTCGCTCTCTCTCTCTGCTCTCCCTCTTTCTCTCTCTCCCTCTCTCTTTCTGTGTGCATGTAGCGCAGGCGGCTCTGCTGCTGCAGCGTCAGGGAAGAGCTACCGAGAGAGGCTTCAGCAGCTCCCACCACTTTGGGCAAACTTGCCGGTTTACTGCTGCTTCTTCTTTTTTTTTTTTTTTTTTTCTTCCCCTAGTGGGAAGCTTCTCAGTTGCCATTCAACATTTTAAAGCACAAGCCGCTCTGCCGTGAAAGCGCCTGAGCCACACTTCTCTGAAAGACACAGGAGGGAATACACAACCGCAGATTTCACCCACCGTGGCGGTGCAGATCACAGGAAACAACTGACTGATATAATTTTATTTGCAAATAGAACTCTGCTTTTTTTTTTTTTTTTTCCTAATCGCGTCGCGGATCTTTTCCCCTCCCCTTTGCCATTCCGCTTATATGGATGTAATTCAGAATCTGTGTTAATTCACGTGGGGGATCCAGTTACATCTTGTTCCGCTTCGGGTATATTTACGAGAGACCAATAATCGCCTTTGGACACATAGTTTTGTTGCTAACCTTTGAACTGAAAGGATCAAGTTCAGATCTGGTTACCTGCATTGGGACGGGAAGGAAGAGGAGGGAGAGAGAGAGAGAGAGAGAGACTGCAATCTCATTTGTGAATCGCTCTCAGTGCTGCAGATCCAGATTGCTATAACACATGCAGTGCAAATGCAGGTAAGGCACACACACAAACTGCGGATGCAAAAACAAACTTGGGACTGTTGTGTGTGTATGTTCATATCTACAGCCTTGCAAATTCTGGGCAAACGGCTTCTGCAGTTTCCGTATCGTTGCTTTGTGACTAATGACCTTGCGCAGAGTTGTTAAAAAAAAAAAAATCCGCTCCGGAGAAAGAGCTGAACATTTTAGGCGATCTCTGAAGATGGATTTGGGTGCTTTTCTGCCAACCAAAGGGGATATTCTGTGGACTGCTCTGTAATACACGGGGTTCTTCACCTATCAGCTGTGCAGCCACCGACATTATTGGGATTCTTATTTTTTTTCTTTACCTTTTTTAATTATTTTTTCAAAAGAACTGCCCATTGCTAAGAGGATTTGGAGTTTTCCCGGACACAAGCCCTTTGAATAAAGAGAATCACATTTATTTTTTTTTTCCCTATGTGTGCAGAAAGGGGGAAGAATAAAGCTAATGCCTTGGTCGTAAACGGCTGAGAGAGAGAGAGAGAGAGAGAGAGAGAGAGAGAGAGAGAGAGAGAAAAGAGAGAGAGAGTGTGTGAATTGTAGTTAACTCTAGTGTCGAAGAAGACGACCTGGGGGGCTTCAAATCGCACACTGCTACTCCTGCTTTTATTGCAAACCTTACAAAGTGATTACAGTAAAATCAGAGAGGAGGAGGAGGAGAAGGGGGAGGAGGAGGAAAATCCCATCCTATCTACCGAGATGAATCTTTAAAAAGCAAAATACACTGTCCCGTGAACTGTAAGTATATCGCAACTGGAAGGCAGGGAGAGCAGCAGAGGAGCCCGCAGCAGGCTTTTGACCACCAATTGCACCAGCCATGAGACAATAAGTTTCCAGGAACAGGAGGATTTTATAATTGATTACCCGGACGCTCAGCCGCTCTGTTGGCTTATCAAGGGAGTTTACTGGGGGGCAGGTGGGAGTGAGAAGAGGGGGGGTTTCGGTGCGAGAAAGATGAGAAAGATGCGGACTCTCCTTGGCTTTGTGCATTGCTGCTGCTGCTTCTTGCTCCTCCTGCCTCCGCCGCTCTGGGTCAGCCTGGCAGCGGCCAAGCAGCTCCTGAGGTACCGGCTGGCCGAGGAGGGACCCGCCGACATCCGCATCGGCAACGTGGCTTCCGACCTGGGAATCGTGACGGGCTCCGGAGAGGTGACATTCAGCCTGGAATCGGGCTCCGACTACCTCAAGATCGATAACATGACCGGGGAGCTGAGCACCACGGAGCGGCGCATCGACCGCGAGAAGCTGCCGCAGTGCCAGATGATCTTCGACGAGAACGAGTGCTTCCTGGACTTTGAGGTGTCGGTCATCGGCCCCTCGCAGAGCTGGGTGGACCTCTTCGAGGGCCGGGTCATCATCCTGGACATCAACGACAACACCCCCACCTTCCCTTCCCCCGTCCTCACGCTCACCGTGGAGGAGAACCGGCCCGTGGGGACCCTCTACCTGCTCCCCACGGCCACCGACAGGGACTTCGGCCGCAACGGCATCGAGCGCTACGAACTGCTGCAGGAGCCCGGCGGGGACGGCGGCCGCCGCGGCGGCGGCGGGGGCGGTGGCGGGGGCGGCGGCGGGGGCTCGGCCTCGGCGGCCGCCGAGAGCGCCCTCTACCCCGGCGGCAGCAAGCGGCGGCAGGAGGCGGACGCGGCGGCCCGCAGCAGCGTCTTCGAGCTGCAGGTGGCCGACACCCTCGACGGGGAGAAGCAGCCGCAGCTGATTGTCAAGGGGGCGCTGGATCGGGAGCAGCGGGACTCCTACGAGCTCAGCCTCCGCGTGCGGGACGGCGGCGACCCGGCGCGGTCCTCGCAGGCGATCCTGAGGGTGCTGATCACCGACGTGAACGACAACAGCCCCCGCTTCGAGAAGAGCGTCTACGAGGCAGACCTGGCGGAGAACAGCAGCCCCGGGACGCCCATCCTGCAGCTGCGAGCCGCCGACCTGGACGTGGGGGTGAACGGGCAGATCGAGTACGTCTTCGGGGCGGCCACCGAGTCCGTCCGGCGCCTGCTGCGGCTGGACGAGACCTCCGGCTGGCTCAGCGTCTTGCACCGCATCGACCGGGAGGAGGTGAACCAGCTTCGCTTCACCGTCATGGCCCGAGATCGGGGCCAGCCCCCCAAGACAGACAAGGCCACGGTCGTGCTGAACATCCGCGACGAGAACGACAACGTGCCCACCATCGACATCCGGAAAATCGGGCGCATCCCTCTCCGGGACGGGGTGGCCAGCGTGGCCGAGGACGTGCTGGTGGATACCCCCATTGCCCTGGTGCAGGTGTCGGACCGGGACCAGGGTGAGAACGGCGTGGTGACCTGCACCGTGGTGGGTGACGTGCCCTTCCAGCTCAAGCCGGCCAGCGAGGGTGAAGGGGAGCCGCAGAACAAGCGCAAGTATTTCCTCCACACCTCAGCCCCCCTGGACTACGAGGCTGTCCGCGACTACAACGTGGTGATTGTGGCTGTGGACTCGGGCAGCCCCAGCTTGTCCAGCAACAACTCCTTGCTGGTGCGGGTCGGGGACACTAACGACAACCCTCCCGTGTTCAGCCAGGCCGTGCTGGAGGTTTCCTTCCCGGAGAACAACTTGCCCGGCGAGAGGGTGGCCACGGTGGTCGCCACGGACGCCGACAGCGGCAAGAACGCTGAGATCACCTACTCCCTGGAGGCCTCACCCCTCTCCTCAGAGGCGCCAGGCGGCATCTTCAGCATTGACCCTGACTCCGGGGACGTGTCGGTGCAGGCGGTGCTGGACCGCGAGCAACGCGACACCTACGAGTTCCAGGTGACTGCCCGGGACAAGGGGGTGCCCTCGCTGCAGGGCTCCACCACGGTGGTGGTGCGGGTGGCGGATCGCAACGACAACGAGCCGCGCTTCATGCAGGACGTGTTCACTTTCTACGTGAAGGAGAACCTGCAGCCCAACAGCCCCGTGGGCATGGTGACCGTGATGGACTTCGACAAGGGCCGCAACGCTGAGCTCAGCCTCTCCATCCAGCCCGGCGACCACGACCAGGCAGCTGGCATCTTCTCCATCGAGAATGACACCGGAACCATTTTCTCCACCGTCTCTTTCGACCGGGAGCAGCAGACCAGCTACACCTTTAAGGTGAAGGCGGTGGATGGGGGTGAGCCGCCGCGCTCCGCCACGGCCACCGTGTCCCTCTTCGTGATGGACGAGAACGACAACGCGCCCACGGTCACTTTCCCCAGCAACAGCTCCTACACCGTGCTGCCGCCCTCCAGCAACATGCGCACCGTGGTGGCCACGGTGGTCGCCACCGACGCCGACACCGGTCTCAACGCCGACCTCAACTACAGCATCGTCGGGGGCAACCCCTTCAAACTCTTTGAGATCGACCCGGCCAGCGGCGTGGTGTCACTGGTGGGCAAGCTGGCCCCCAAGCACTACGGCCTGCATCGCCTTGTGGTGCAGGTGAACGACAGCGGGCAGCCACCGCAGTCCACCACCGCCCTGCTCCACGTCTTCGTCAACGAGAGCCTGTCCAACGCCACCGTGGTGGAGAGCCAGGTGGCCCGCAGCCTCCACACGCCCCTGGCCCAGGACATTGCCGGTGACCCCAGCTACGAGCTGAGCAAGCAGCGGCTTAGCATAGTCATCGGCGTGGTGGCCGGCATCATGACCGTCATCCTCCTCATCCTGGTAGTGGTCATGGCCCGGTACTGCCGCTCCAAGGGCAAACACGGCTACGAGGCCGGCAAGAAGGACCACGAGGATTTCTTCACCCCGCAGCAGCACGACAAGGCCAAGAAGCCCAAGAAGGACAAGAAAGGCAAGAAGGGCAAGCAGCCCCTCTACAGCAGCATCGTCACCGTCGAGGCTTCCAAGCCCAACGGGCAGCGCTACGACAGCGTCAACGAGAAGCTCTCGGACAGCCCCGGTATGGGGCGGTACCGCTCGGTCAACGGCGGCCCGGGCAGCCCCGACCTGGCCAGGCACTACAAGTCGAGCTCGCCGCTGCCCACCGTCCAGCTGCACCCGCAGTCCCCCACCGCCGGCAAAAAGCACCAGGCCGTGCAGGACCTGCCCCCGGCCAACACCTTCGTGGGCGCCGGCGACAACATCTCCATCGGGTCGGACCACTGCTCCGAGTACAGCTGCCAGGCCAGCAGCAAGTACAGCAAGCAGGTAAGAGAGCTGCGCCCCGCCCCGCCGCGCTCCCCCCCGCGCAGCCCCCGACACGCACACGGACACGCACACGCACACACCCCCCGGGTGAGGGGGCGGCGGTGCCCGCCTCCCCCCCCCCGCCACAAGCAGACACGACCATCAGGCTCAATGACCCGTTCAGCCGGGTGTTCCCCCCCCCCACCTCCGCAGGCTGTCAGATGCCCGGACCAACACACAGCACGCAGGAAGGAGAGTCTGAGATCTTTATTATTAGTATTATTATAATTTTTATCATTCCCGCCTCCTTTCAGGCTCGCAGCCAACCAGCCCGGCCGTGCAGCCGCGCCGGCGGGACCGCCCCGCCGAGGCGCGGGGGCGGGGGGCGGGCCTGGGGCTCGGCCGCCAGCCCAGGCAGCGACCTGAGACGCCTTTGCCAGCCGCCCGCAGGCCAGTCCCGGCGGTTCGGGAGGGGGACGAGGGACCCCCACCCGGCGGAGCCGCGGTCCTCCCCCGCCCGCCTCCGGCGGCTGATCCCGCTCGCAGCGGGCGCTCCCCCCGCTGAGATGCTTTCCCGGCCTTAGGGACAGTGAGCTCCGGCTGAGGAGGAAAGTTTCGCCTCCGTAGCCAGGTGTTTTGGGGAAAGGGGGGTTGCTGCCTGCCTGGCGCTTCCTAAAGCTGTGGGTGAGGGTGGATTTGCAGCCGCCGCGCTGAGGCGTTAATGGCTGTAATTACCAGGTCGTTCATTAGGACCAAAATGCCTAACTCGTCTACAAAGCCTATCTGCGGTCTAATTTACACCACAGAGATAGGTACTCACTGCAGCACTTGCTCTGAATGCACATAAATGTTAGAGAGGTTAGAATCGCACCCCGGTATGGTTTCATTGCCTTCCCCGGACACCCCCCTCCCGCCTTGTATATTACATGAAATTCGCCGATTCAAGCTGAGAGGCCCTAATTTGCCAGCCCAGCTGCGGCGTAGCGCTGTGTAGAGAGTGTGAGGCCTCTCGGAGCGCGGCGTGCCTTCGGGGGTGCCGCGAGTGAGCGCCCCCGATCTCGGCCGTGGTGGCGGAGATCGGTTCAGTGAAGCTCCGAAAGCCTGGAACTGGTGATGGTAGGGACTTCTTTACAGTCCTTGAAATAAAATAGGGATAGCACGGAGGAGAATCAAGCTTCTAAGTAAAAGTGTTGGGGTTTTTTTTGGTGGGTGTTTTTTTTTTTTTTAATTTTATTTTATAAGACACATATGTAGCCTGAACAGAGGTCCCTTTCTTTGGGGGAGTACTTTTTGGGTGATGGGAAAGTGAGATCTTTAACTCCTGGTGATTTCCATTACATCTTTACATGTAAGATAATATTCTGAAGGTTTCCTCAGCTACAGTGCATGTTACACAAGAATCTAGAGATAAACGAATGCTGATTCATACAAGTACAGAGCCAAGTCTGGAACAGGGAAATTCTGAATAGTTTGACAAAAATGCTTTCTTTTCAATTCATTAACATGCAAATATGGTACACTATGACTTTTTTTTATACTTTGAAACGTCTGCTAGTCTGCTACAATTGGAGTTTTACAATGTGTTGCCAGTATTTGCATTCTGCTCAGAAATACTTAAAATACTGTAGAAGAAAATGAATTATATGAGCCACTCAGTCTTCCAGATCACTAAAAAAAAAGGCATGACTGATGAACTATCTGCCAGTATTTTTGTGTATGTTGTTTTACAAGTGATAGAGATTTATAGAACGTTTGACACAGTAGTTTCTGGGTGATACATTTCATTAGCTCTCTCCTGCAGAGAACATTATAATTTCAGTTTGCAAATAGTCTGTATAAAATACAAAGTACTAAGAAAGTTCCTAAGCTTCCATCTACCAAGGCTTATTAAGCACATAGCAGATTATGCCGTGTTAGTGAACACTGGAACAACAAAGTAGCAGTGGAACATATGCTAATCAGATACTACTTCTTTCTTGCTGCTGCAATTCATCAAAATATATGAATTATAAACTGTCAAAGTGTTACTTATTTTCAGTGTAAAATAATGACTTGCGTGCTGAGTGTAGGAATGGTAGAATTACACCTTACAAACGACTATTTTGCTTGATAAAAAACTTACTTAAGATTGTATTACAGAAATACATTTTGAATTAACATTTTTCAAGGATACAGAATGCATTAGAAGACTTCTTAGTAGAAGAAAGTGGCTTTATTACACTTTCACTTGCAACAAACTGAAAGAAGTACATGCTGATTTGCTCCACTATTCATCTACTTTGTTACAAAACCAGTCTCTCAGTGTCGATAGTTTTCCTGTGCTAAATATTTAGTTTGTTATGAAGGTTAGTTTACACGAGTAGTTTATAGCCAATATTCTAGTGCCTTGTCTTTTGATTTTTAAATATATAGAAAGGATTTGCACACTTGTAAAACATGCACGTAAGTTAAGGAAAGTGTCCAAGAAAACAGTAAAGGTAGTGGTAAATAACAGACTTTATAGGAAAGACTATGAGGCACAAAACTTCTGTTCCCGCTTTCCTATGGGTGCTTGCCAGCTTGTTGCTGAGTGACATTTATATAGTTTTGTTCACGCTTTTGCATAATAGTGGGGACATTAAGACTTCTTTGCATAAACAATATGTAGACTTTTCACATCTCAAACATTTACAGTGGAGCATTTCTCAGTTTATCAGGCAAAACACATGAGGATTTTTAACACCCAAACCACGTGGAGCTCTTGTTCAGCACGTTGTTTGGAGAGGAATGTGAAGCAGTTGCAGATAAAGGGTTCTGATGTGGTGTGTATCAGGTTGTTTCATAGTTCAGCTGTACACGTGGAATAGAAGCAGTGGCATATTGACGTGACCATGGTAAGGGAAACTAGTTGAAATCTCTAAGGCTGCCTTTATTTGCTCATTGGCAGTTCCCTTTCTTCTAAGGAGACATTAGAAGGTGTATAACGTTTTAGAACAAATAAAGGGACACAGCAGAATGTACCTGCTCTAAGTTACTGGAGATGAGAGCGATACCAATTTGCCATTAGTGTAATTAGAATTGGTAATTGATACTTTCGTATATCTACAATATAGCAACCACTCTCTGCTTAGGTGACCGACTGGTATTACCGCAGTGAATACAAGTTGTTTTCATTCTGACTATCTGATACTTTCTTTTTAAGGTGATGCACTGAATTTTTTATATGAGTTCCCCAATATGTCTGGTTTGATACAGTACTGCATAGGAGAACTTGAGTGGAGATAACTATAATTTGTAACTCTCCTCCTCCTCGACACCAGCTGTTTTATATGAAGTTTAAAACTAAATTCTAGATTCAGTAGTCTTTTGACATTTTACCATCACTTTTTTTAGAAGATATTTCACAAGTTTGACTCCTATTCTTGTCTTATTTAGCACAGCATTACTCTGAAATATTCTTTTAGCCTCTCATTTAACAATTCTCTCCTATTCAGTAAAGCACTAACGTATCTACTTCATGGCAAACAAATGTTTAAATCACTTACTATTCTATAGGTCTTAATCTCTTGCTAAAAGTTAAAGCTGTACAGAAGTGTTTTGCTGAATGAGGGTAAGTTTAAGCAAGTGTTTTTTTCTGGATCAGAGATTTAAAATCTGAAGCCTCCAGGTGCTGCACATTGCCTGTGAGGAGCCTGGATACTACTTACTTCCATCAGTGTCAGCCAAAGATAGGGAAAGCTCAGTACCTAAGAGGTGTTACTTAGCAGCTCAGAGGGTTGCATCCTTATTCATAATTCTAATAATAGATTTTAATTGTAAATATTTGTTTATTTTCTCATGTTAGTTACAGATATATCTTTAAAATGGATGATGTTTTCTCTACATTGTTTCACAGGGCAAAATAGTGGTGTATGAGCAGGCTTATTTCACTGAAACTTTTAAGCACGAATATGAGATTAGCATGTTAACAACCGCTGTTTGAAGAACAGGCCTTTTAAAGGC
The DNA here is from genome assembly GCF_949628215.1 of Phalacrocorax aristotelis. Taxonomy (NCBI): domain Eukaryota; kingdom Metazoa; phylum Chordata; class Aves; order Suliformes; family Phalacrocoracidae; genus Phalacrocorax; species Phalacrocorax aristotelis. The sequence goes on along the minus strand of NC_134279.1, from coordinate 61,799,696 downwards.
TCTTCATATGTTTACATTTTTTGCCATCATATTCTCTTTGTTTCTTTTTTACTTGCTCTGCTCAACAAAAAATGATTGTTGACTACTTAAAACACTGCAGTTGTGGTGGTGTTGGTTTTGTGGGGATTGTTTGTTTGTTTGTTTTTTTTAAGAGATGTTGGTCACCAGGCACAGAATTAGCAGAACCAGGTCAGGAATTTCTGAGCAGCATTGTTTCTTTGCTTGGGGTATTGGCTTCTTGGCCAATTCTGTAATCCTTTATGAATTATCGCTATGCCTTTTCTCATTAGAAATGTATTGTTTAGTGAAGAAAATTGTTTATCATACCGGAGCGTTCTGACACACTAGTCAAACTAGATGCATTTCTTGTAAAGTCTTATTTCCATGAAAGTGAAATATGTAGAAATTAATTTTTGAAAAAATGCTTTGTGTGGTAGCCAGTTAATTTATTCCGTAACATTTCAAACATTAATCAGTCTGTTGCAATGTAGAAGCATTTTGACTAGTTGGTTATCATGTATGTGAATTTTATGTATAAACTAAATGGGTCAATTTCCTCATAAATATGCACATATAACCAGCAGCATTAATAGGACACAAAATTCATCCGTTAAGGGGGGAATCAGTTTAACCATGCAGGAAAGCATGTTGGTTTTTTTTAACTCCTTGCTTAGGTACCGCCACACACACAGACACAGGGGCTTTTCTCAAAGACTGCTTTTTGTAATCACAAAGCAACTCTCAAGAATAAAGTTTTTCACAACTTTCAGCTAAGCAAATGTCCTATAGTGTAATGATTGTAACAATAACCATGTTACAGTGGCACTAAGTACAATGTAGAGAAAGAAATGGGAACATTGTCATTATGTATAAATATTTACATTGGCGGCTTCTTTCATACATTTAACTTTAATAAGGTTTAGTGCAAAGTGTTCAGAAGTGTATTTCAATTTTCTGTTCTCAATTTGCATTATATTAAGTACTTTACAATTAGTTTTTACAAGTGACCCACATTTGACCTTCAGTAACAAATTATGATGAAAGAGGGGCTAATTAAACATGAAATAGATGGATTGTTGATACTTTAATTATCTTTATTTAACACAAAGTGTTCTGCTGATGTGTGCAGCCTTTATTTTTTTCCTCTTCAGTAAAATCATCTTGTACAGTGTGCAAATGACTAAGTTACCACTGAATCATTCTGCACTCCCAGGAGATGTACAGAGCCAAAAGGGACAGGATCTGAGTAAAGGAGAATTCATGCTCTGAATAAGTAAAGAACTATACTATTATAGGCAAGGGGTAGCAAGAAACATCTTTAAAAGGATAGAATCTGATTTTTCAACTCAGACAGCTCTCTGGCATTGTACATACCGAAATGAACCTGGGTTAGAACCATGGTTAACAGTTTGACTATTGCTGTGTCAGCCTTTGTACTGTAGCAGTGTATTTCTGAGTGTGTTTCTCTCTCTCTCTCTTTTTTTTTTTTTTTTTTTAATGTTTAGTTGCCTTGTTTTCTAGTATTTGGGCTATTTGCTAGCTTGTCCTTTGGCTGTATTTCAGAGAAATACCTGTCCCACAGCTTCAGGCACATTTTTCTTTAATGATTTTCTTTCAAAAGTTTTAGAAGGTTTATGTAGTTAGTGATCTGCTGGGCTACTTTGAGATGTAAGGCTTATTGAATTGGTTTTGAATTAAAATATAAAAGAAAATCAACAGACTTCAGAAGTAGTTATCATTGTACTTAGGAGTCAATTAACTAAATCCTTCACATGCACTGTGAGCTTTTCGCTGTATTTGCTGATCATTTTAGTATTTAATTACTAACCTTAACAGGACACATAATTTTCTTTTTTTTGGCTATATATACAGGAGATATTGATACAGACACATAAGCAATTCAGTTCAGTATTTAGCAGGCTGGTTTTCTAAGCAACTCTGCTTCTAACAGATATTTACAAACTGTTAAAACTGCAAAACAATTTCCTTTTTTACAGTCTTAGGCTGCATGTAATACGTTCCATGTAATTTATGTTCTACATTTCTCATTTTTTTAAATATACTACAATTTAGGTGGTTTTATCTCACTGCGTGCTCAGACAATGCTATTTCTGCATTTTTCTCCTCTGATTTTTCTTTCCTAGAGGAGATGATTTGTTGTCTGTCATCAGATTTTACACTTTGGTAGCATATACTATATATTCATTTTAATCAATAATTAAAACAACAACAACAACAAAAAAATAGAACAACAGCTACTATACAGAATCGAATTAAAGTTTTGAAGTGTTATTTTTGTACATAAATTTGCATAATTTCAATTTTTGAATCAAGATTGTAAAAGAAAACTTCAACATTCATATGGGTGTATGTCAAGTTTAATGACTCTGCAGTTTAATGAAAAGTGCTTTGGTAACACGGACTGTGCAATTCAAGTTATTCTGTGTATGCTGCATGGCCTAGTAACTCTATAAGGAGAACATTTAAAATACTGCTACCAAAAATATTTTAAAATATCTTCTTTCAGTTGATCTCACAATATCTGGTCCTAACAAGGCTTGCTAGCTTCCTTCCTACAAAATGCATGTTGCTAGGTGAATAGTGAAAATGAAATTCACCTATATCCTGTATCCTTTCATATTTTTTCTTATTTGTACTAAGTTGCACATTTTGAAATTTTTAAACCTTAATTAAATGTAAATAAAAAGAATTTGTGAATCTAATGTCTGAGTAAAACAGCAGATAGGATAAAATTATAGGGTCCCTTTAAGTTTTGACTTCTATGAAAAAAATGGCTAAGGAGAGTGGAGAGAACATACAGATATTATGAAAAAGCTAGGACTGACTTACTGCCTTCCATATACTTCAGGCAACAGAGACTTCCCGAGGTCACTTTTATTCTGCTGTAGTGGATGACAAAATAACACGCTAATGCTGGAGTAACCGAGGTTAGTTGGTATCTAAAATGTGAATTACCACAACAGAAGACAAAGGAAGATTTAAAACTTCTTCATTTCTTATTTTAGTGCAATTTCCTCTATAAATATTTAACTGAGAGCAGGTCATGAACAGATGTCAAAATCTCAAGATGAGATTAAACTGAAGTACCAGTTAGTCAAGTTCATGAATGATGTCAGTGACACCCATTGGTGTTGTCCAGCTGTGTAGAACTGTGCTGAAGATGAGTTGTTTGCTGAGTCTTATGTGCCCATTTTCACTGAAAAGAGTGGTAAAATTAAAATGAAGAGCAACTTTTGACTGTATTGAAAAAATAGGGATTAAGTTTGATATATAAGGTATGAGCATGTGGAAGAATTATTTTTTTTTTCTGTGAAAGGAGAAGGTGGGAGAACTTAAGACTAAAAGTTTCGGTTTTTAGAAGTTTAAACAAAAATAATCATAGAATCATAGAATGGTTTGTGTTGGAAGGGACCTTTAGAGGCCATCTCGTCCAACCCCCTTGCAGTGAGCAGGGACATCTTCAACTAGATCAGGTTGCTCAGAGCCTCGTCCAGCCTAATCTTGAATGTTTCCAGGGACGGGGCATCGACCACCTCTCTGGGCAACCTGTGTCAGTGTTTCACCACCCTCACTGTAAAAAAATTTTTTCCTTATATCCAGTCTAAATCTACCCTCCTTTAGTTTAAAACCATTACCCCTTGTCCTGTCACATCAGGCCTTGCTAAAGAGATTGTCTCCATAATAATTCTCTGGCCCCATTTAAAACTGGAAGGTATGTAAAAGTGATGTGCTTCCTTTTATTATTGTATATATCAAGCAAACAATCCTCTCTTTAGGTAACACAGCTGTTTTGCAATCATTAGCTTGTAAAATGCTGCAGCATAACCCCAAAAGTATAGTTTAATTTTACTCAGAGTGGATCACAAATGACACAATTATTAGAAGATGAAGAAAACCATTATGTTTGTCTTTCAAAACTTAATTTACCTTATTAACTACTGACAAGAGTGAGTATATTTTTAAAGGCAAGCGTTATTCTGTCAGATGAGATTTTGTTACAGATTTTATGTTCTGAATTGAACAACCTAATGGCTGAGTTTGTAATCCTTGAAAGCAAGAAATGTGTTGTTGCAAGTAGCATTCTTGGAGTATTAGGAAGCAAAAAATTTAGTATTTTTCAAAACATTTGATAGAGGGTCTTTTATTATACACAGATAATACAAAGTCAAATTATAGATAATGTAAAGTCAATTTTTAAGACTAGGTACAGAAGGTAGGTACTAGCTGAAGTGCTGAAAATCACTCCCAGAATATGTGGTAGAACTAAAATACATAAATACTGATTCCATCTGCTAAAAATTCAGGGAGAAGTTTATCTTGCAGCCTTGTCTGAATTAAATCCTTTATTGTACCAAATTGTAAGTAACAAAATACTTGTCACCTGACAGGATGAAAATTCTTGCATTTCATGGTCACATGATAATTATGGAGAATCCTCCATAAGCTCCCTGAAAAGTAGTTTCTTGACTGGGGTTGTGGCCAGGAAATGCGTGTCTTTTGTGGTCTGTGCCAAATGTTTTCTCAGAGAGAAGCAGGAGGGGTTGCTATAATTTATTCTGTCTGTCCGTGTATAGATGTCAAGGACTTTTCAGCCCTGGAGCAGTGTAAAATGGGAGAAGTAACCCCTACTTCCTTTGGATACCAAATCCATATGAGGCAGAATTGCTTTAACACATTCTCAGAGACTTACCCTTGGAGAAAATATTCTTTATCAGGACAGCACTTATACAGGGATACAACCTGATGTAGAATTGTGTTTCTGAGTTCCATGTTATGCTGAAAAATGAACTAAAGGAAATTATGGAGACTGTTATGGTGTTCTGGGTGTGATTCAGCTGTCTAAACATATGCATCCTAGCGTCACGTTAGATACCGTAAAGTTTCTGAGATACCTGCACAGAGCTGCACAGACGGTGTATGATGCAAGACCTGGGTGTCTTCTGGGAGACTTTTCTGTAGCTGCAGCTCAAGGCCAAACAAAAAAGTAATCACTAAATCCTTTGGTTTACCTAAAGAAACAATAATTAAAGTAAAATCAAGCAATCTGTGAATATAGTGCATTTTGGCAACCCTGAAAATTATTTTTCCAATAAAAACTTATTTATGTTTGCCACACACATGCCTATTAATAGAATGTGCATGTGCAGATATATGTTCACACATATACTGAGGTTAGATTAACAAGTTATTTTTGAATTGACACAGTTTCTGTTTTCACAGAAACAATACTGAAAACAGTTAGCTTAACTGAATTTCCGTTCTTCAGACCTCTAGGGCTGATGTTTATCTCCTGTTAGGTGAAACTACAGGTAGTTCCACAAAAGTCAATCAAATTTGACTAATACCAATCATTGTAAGTTAAATCAGGTAATATACTATTCAGAGACTGCTTTATATTAAAACAAAATATAGATACAGAAGACTGACTTTACCAGTTCGGATGTTGTGCGTCAAACCTCCCACATTTAACTTACTGGCATGTACATATGTATAATTTGCAAAATAAGAGAGTAGGTTTTCATCACATGTTACATCCAAATGTAAAATTATCTTTGTAACAGGCTCTGGGAATGATGTGGCTTTAATAGTATTTCAAAAAGTACGATTTTACTATTAAACACATTCTTACTGAAACTAATAGTACATCAAGAATATATTTGGCAAGCTACATTTTTACAGCTACCTGACAGGTCACGGTGTTTGTGGAGTTGTGTGTTACCCCTTGTAGGCATACTTACAAGAAAGACTTGGCCTGAAAATTCATACCCACTTTATAATGCACAGTTTTGTCTCTTAGGTGAAATCTGGCCATTTGCTTAGGCAGATCTGTTTAATTTATTTGGGAGTCCTTCTTTCAACACTATATTTAACATGAGAAAAGACTTAACTAGTTTGCCAGCTTTCTAATGATGAAAGACAAGAATGGAAATATAGATAATAAAACAACAGCAAATTAAAGTGTTAGTTACTTCACGTGGCCCCAACATTTTCACAGTGATATTTTGAGCCATGTTTTACCACTTTTGCTGTTCACAACTTTTATGTCTGCTGGTTTCAATATATATTTGATCTCATTCTCTATCGCGTCACTCCTGTTCTAAGTGAAGTTACGTTGTTGTAAAATTTGAGTAATGAAATGGTGAATCAGTTTCCTCATCTCCATCCGTGTGTTATAAATCGGTTATAACGACATAACGTGTGCCTTGTGTGATAGTGAGAGAGGATATCCATCATGCTATTGAATCAGAAAAATGCTATTTTCAATGAGCATGTAATTATGTTCCAGTTGCAGCACAAGTTTACAGAAGGACAGTAATTGATTTCTTTGAGAGAAAAGTATTTGTTAAATTTTCAAGTAATGTTGTGAGTGAGTTTACTGAAGGCATATTTGCACTGGAAACTAGAAATCTCTACTTAATACAGGTCACTACATGCTCAGCCACTGAACCTCAGCCAAGATCTTGGGTAAGACCTGTCGTGTAGATTTAGAAAATCCACTCAGAAGGCTCCTCTGACTATATACTGATGGTTTTATTCTGCTTCCTGCAAAGTAAGGGCCTGAATCTATCACTTTATTTTAATGAATTTTTTCTGAATATGAATAAAATTCAGCTATTTCTAGGACATTGTATGAGTAAAAGTGACAGCAGTGGGTGTGAAACAGAGCAGTACCCGTTTCTGTGGTGGCTTTCAACTATGAGTGTTTTTCCTGGAAATTACAACATGTAGTCTGGGCCATATATTTTACCCAGTATATTACTATATACATATAGAATAGAATAAAGTATCTGAAATATCTGACAACAGTGAAGATGGGAGTAGTCCTTTATAGGAGTTATAAATAGCTACCACCGAGGTGCAGCAGGTGTTTCACCAGGATGCGGGTTTGTGTAATGGTTGGGTTCATTCAGTAGGTTCAGGCTTCACGCTGGCAGCCCCCTTGAGCAGATACAAAACCAATATAGGTTGGTGCAGCACAGTAACTCATCCTCTTTAAATTCTCCAAGTCCATATGTGGAATTGTATATTGCTAAAAAAAACCTGCTGCTTGCAGTATTTTTATGTGCCTTTTTTAAACATGAATTTAAAAAAATACACAAGAGGGATTTATTTTAGTAGCGAGGGAACTTGTGTAACTGTTTGCAAAACGGCACTGCCTTTGCTGTGCTGTGTTTTGCAGGGATCACTGGGCACTTATATAATTTGTCCTATCTTTTTTGTGCAACACTAGTTCTTTAAATATTTATTTATGAAATGTTGCTAGTATTCTAGATCTTTTTGGTTGTTCTTTAGTGCAGAGGAAAAGATAAGCAACAGTGTGAAATTCCTCTGTGCTGAATAAATTAAGAAGATTTTGTCTTCGATGTATTGGAAAATATTTTATCACTTACGTGACATTCAAGGAGACTGGAGGATATTATATTCGATGGGCCCTTCAGACACTGCCGAATGAATTGAAAATTCATCTTGGACTTTCTAATACTGAATATTAGTGCACCTTTATAGGAACCTTGAATGCTAAATTTATGTATTTTTTCTTCACTAGTTCTTAATTAAATATATAATGTGACTGAACTCTTCAAATTATACAGTAACCTTCATGGAGAACTAATGTTCCAGAAATATGAAAGGACTGGCTAAAGCGTCACTCTATCAAATGTTTCTAAAAGGCTTTATGTATTTATAAGACTTCATGATCTACTATTGATGCAAATTACTAAGGATAAAAGAAAATCCATCTGTTATAAAAGAAAAAAAAATAAATAAGTCCAAGGATTTGAAAGACTTAGCATTAAGGACTAAGAATTCATACTTTGTGATGGGTTTATAGTAATTGACAGTAGAAAAGATTTCTTTTTAGCATTCACAATGTGGAGGGTTTTTTTAATCGAATGAAAATGACTTTACCATAAAAGCTTCTCATGTAACATATCCTGTTTCATTTCATAATTTCATATTCTTCACTGAAATGTCTCAATTAAAATATGAACTACACTATTTCATGTTGGGCATTACTAGTTTTGTTATTATTACCCTTACATTTAATCAAATTGTCTGTAGTTAAATAAATAGCATTTCATCAAGAGCCACTGGTTTTCAATCAGCTGGGAAACCGGCATGAGGACAGATCTAAGGCAAGTGTCTCCGATCTGCAACTAATTGTGCACTGATAATAGTACTGCCCACAGGCAAATCTTACTCGCTGTCCTGATCTATGATAGATTTTCCTGTACGTTAATATTAAATCAGATGGAGACATTTTGTAATACCGTTACAGTTACTATCTTTAACCTTTCCTTTTTAGCTTGAAATATATACTGTTTGGAGATACTATCTCCGTGTTTCATTTCTGAATAGAAATGAAGAAAAGAAAAATCTCAAGGAAAACATAACAGCCATGCTTTTTTTCTTCAGTTTCTCCTCTTAAAATTGTCACTTCCATAGGAGATAAAGAGCTGTTGATATTTAAATACGTATTTACCCGTAAAATCACATATTCTACATCTTAGAGAGGAATGTGGCTGACAAATTGGAGCAGGAGCTAGTGCTTCGCTCCAGCTTTGGTAGTCTACGGGCTAGCTGTTGTGAGTGCAGGACCCAGAGTACCCTCTGGATCAGTGGAGACCACGTACTAACCACATACCACGTGCGCAGATTGCTGCATTAGGACGTTATAAACATTCACGTTTTTCCAGGATGAAGATGATGAAAGTGGCTCCTGGAATACGTAGGAGCCCTTCTATTGTACCAAGACTCCATCATTTCAGGCTCTTCACAAATGCAGAGCATACTGTAAGAGGTGCTTTTAAAAAAGCAATACATAGAGGGTAGAATAATGCATGGTGTAGTCAGCACATTATAGTCTGCTGAAAGAAAGCTGTCTTCTGGTCTGCGTGCATTGTTCTTGTGAAATGATTCCAACAGTTTGAAATCTGTTTTTTCACCTTGCTAGTTATGCAAACAGCTCTTCACTTTTTCACTAAAGCAAGTGGGAATTGTTCACTGTCACAAATAATAAATAACAAGAGTACCCGATCTGCACAGCATGGAAGTGATAAAAACACATGCTTATGAGTGCTTGAGATTTCACAGCTATTAATTTTGAACTTTTTGATTGCAGTTCTGTTTTACAAGAGTGGATGCTGTTAGGGCAGCAGTACACTGTGACAGTGAAAGATTATGACAACATGCATTTATCATTACGAGCTTGATAAATTCAGTGTAAGAAATGGTCAGAAAATGCCCCTAAATCTGAAGCCATAAAATGCATCTTGCCTTTACTGCAAATTTAGCATTTTTTATTACTGCTAATAATCTTTAATACTAATTTAATACTAACATGAACATGTTTGAGAAGGTTTCATTGTGCATAATGAAATATAGAGCACTTATCAATGTTAGTGAATTCCTTAACATGTACATTGAGGGACACTAAGAGTTTATGTCAGAATGCTGTTGCATATACAACATGTATACACACAGATAAAGGTCCTTTACAAAAGGTCAATACATTCCATAGCACATCTGGGATTAAAAGTTAGGACTCTTCAGGCTTTGAAGATTTTTTTTTTAATTCATCCTAGCATTTAAAGTCCAAATTACAGGTTTTACCTAAAAGTATACTCCCCAACTACTTCTACATAAATCAAAATGTGATAGATCACGTCTTCCATTTTGGAGCTGGAAGATTCACAGTGTGGTAGGAGTGTTTCAAATCAGAAACTACATTTTTTTGTTTGTGGTTAGGAGCAGGGATTTCAGTAATAATTAGGCATCATTCTGAAGCGGTGTACTGTAAGACAGCAGAACACAAAGAATCTGAATGTTGATTCTATAGTATTTCTATTCAAATTTCACAGCCTTAACAGAGAAAAGAAATCCTATGATACACAGTAGAAAAAGTCCTGACTGAATATGTCTAGAAATGGTAGTACCTTATTTTTTTATCTTTATAGTTCCAGGGAAGCCGTCTCCAGCCTTTCTAAAGTCCTCACTGAGCTGGTAATATTTTTCACGTATCATCAAACCCATGTTAATCTGGACCAAGAGCATGCCTCAGAGTCCTGGAATCTCTGAAGAAAACATTTTCTCTCCTTCCTGTTTTTGACATAATACAGATTCACCCCAAACTTTTAAACAACATTTAGAGAGGACAGTTTATTTACAAGGCAGGTGTTATAGGTTGCAATCAACAGTTGATAGTTCATCACAAGATTAACAAGAAAGAATTGCAGATCCAAGAGGCATGTGCTGTCAGTGAATGTTTAGCTCAGTACTTAGGCAACCTGACTATTGACTGCAGTAAATTTTCTCATAGGTTGTAATGTGTACCCCATGTTTAAGTTATTGTAAGTTTGTAATCTGGAGGAGGGAAAGGAACAATCTCATGAGAAAAGAAAATCCAGCCTGTAGTAAGTACATCTTTCTGCCTACCACCTTTTTTTTTCTGTAGTGGAATTCTGCAGGTATTTGTTTTGTCTCCCAAAGGAGAGGCCTAGCATTTAAGCAAGGCTTTTCTCATAGAGAAGGAGAACAGTTAGAGTTCTGGTTTTTTTTTTTTTCTTTTAGCTTTCTTTGTTTCTTTCTTTATCACCTAGAATTTTCTTTGGAACTCAGAAAGGAGCTGTTTTTTAATAATTTCAGCACTCTAATTTCTGGCAAAGTCTTTTATTAAATAATTGAAAAAATATTTTGGGATAACTTTGTCAAATAAAACCAATGCTCTCTACCTTCCTCTTCCTCTTCATCAAAAGCAGTGCACATTTAAGACACTGAGGGATATAGATAGGAAAGCTTCATCTTTCTATGCTTTTAGGACTGCTACTTTTTTTCTGTGCTTATATTTGGAATGATTTTGAAGGGACTCATATGAAGCATAGGCTAGCCGACTCATATGAAGAAATAAAGGAATAAACCAAAGAGAACCTGTGATGGAAACAATTGCTTTTGATTTTTTTTTCTCCCTAGTTTTTCTTTTATTTAAGCTTAAAGATTCTGATGAAATAAATTAATCTAGTAAACCTTAAAATAATGCCTTATATGTTGGCTTTATGAAGAGCTGTTTTGAGAGCCAAAGTCAATCTGTTGAATTGTTTGGGTTTTTTGAGGGAGAACTTTTCTTGAGGAGGCAGTAAAATATATATGCTGACATATATGGGAATTTTACCCACACCTAAGGTACCTTGGAGTCATATAGTATCTGTATTCTAATCCCAGTTATCGTGCTCTGAGTTTTCAGTCTTACCTTCCCAGTGGCAGTGTGAAGTTTTCTAGATTTTCATTTCAGTCTCTGTTCTTCCCACGAAACCCGTTTATTTTTCTGATAAGAGTCAGATACTACGGTGCATTAAGGGGTCAAACGTTAAGAAAATGTGGATACTGAACATTATTTAAATTTCATTCTTTCTGATGGATTACAGGAAGTGTTTGAGATCCTGAAGTATGTTAGTTTCTTGGTGGTGGTTCTTTTTTTTGGTTGGTTGGTTAGTTGGTTTTTTTTTTTGTAAATAATTAACTTCTGCTGTAAAACTTTAAATATTTGAAGGTCTCAGCATATATGGTGAAAGGTAAGACAGTGAAGACAGGAAAGATCATCATTTACAGAATTTCCCTCTCCCGTGCACTGTATAGAATAGCAGTACATGGCTGTATGACATTTCGGACACTGTTTTCCAAAAGAGGAGTCTTTTCTCTGTTATATTAATGACAAAACCAAACCAAGTAATAACAAAAAAAAAAAAGTTGCCCAAAATCAGGCTGATTTCTCTTTCCATGAATCAACATCCCAAGTTAAATTCAGAATCAATCTGACAAACACCTATGGCTGACCTATGCTGTAAAGAGTAAACAGAGGAAATGTCAGTTTTATGACTAATCCTGTTTTTCATGAAGCCTTTTCTTTGCAAAGGAGGCTTAAGTATTTTCAGTACAAATGAAATAGTGCCCGTCTCCTCTACTTTTCCATAATTCAAAAGCTAGGAAGCCTGATTTGTGAGAAGCTTATTCTGTGACTTTGTGTGTAATTGACAGTGAAGGGGGAAAATGAGGCAATGTTACGCCTTTGCTAGCTCTTTTTAAAGGAAGGAATGTACTTACTCATTAATGATCCAAGCTATGAATAGATTCATGGTTTATAGCGCAGCCTTAGAGGGGGTTAAGAGAATTTAAGGGTTTATCACACAGTCTTAGAGGTGGCTAAGAGAATTTAAAAGATATTCAGACTGGAAAATTCTGGGTAAACATTTACCTGTCTTCTTGGCAGTTCATTATTAAACTATGTGTTGGCGTTTTGCAAGCACAGGAAGAAAACAAAAGTACAGACAAAGGAATAGAAACACATTGATGATCTATTGTTCGAGTTTAAGCAGAATAAATGATTAGCATCTAAAGTATGGAGCAGAGGTAACAAAAATCATTGCAAACTACTATCCACAGTGCATAGGATCCGGTAATACAATTTAGTTCATTATATTATTGCATGATGTAGTACTGTATGTACTACTCTCTCTGTGTCTTGAGCATAAACTTGTTCGAAGTCTTGGACTAGTTCTAAACAGTAGATGCTTCATGATGATCTGCAAATAAATCCATTGTTAACAGGGTGCTCTCACGAGTGTCTTTTAACATAGGTTCAGATCTGTCTTATTGTAGATATTCCCTCAATATTGTGCTTTTGGTTTCTTGTCCGTAAGAAGTGGATAATAGCATTTTTTGCTTCACAAACAATGAGTTTGGACAGAGGTCAATAATGGAACCAGTGTTCTTGCTGAGTGCAGAGTTTTGTCCACACTCTGGATTCTAGACTGCAAGTCAGAGTCCAAGTGCTGCGAAAGTCAGGTTGCCCGATCTGGTAGTGCTGTCATACATCCTGAGGGAAGTGCAAGCAAGCACAAAGTGTAAGGTTACTGTTTTCAGCTTTTAGAAATGTTAGGGTACTTTTTCGTAGGACAGTTTGAAATTACTCAGATGAGATGATGTATCTTATGCATGTTTACAGAGATAGCTTACAATACAATAGTGTATGAAGTGGAATGGATTTCAACATCAATAGAGTTTAAATTTGGTTCTATTGTGAAGATGCTGTCTGTTATTAAATTTCTTACATGTTTTCCTCCTCTTTACTACATCAGAATTAAATGCCTATTTACTGATTTATGTTGATAGTAGGATAATAGATCTCTACATTCTTTACATTCTCAATCTATATTATTAAAATATACTAGATGTTTCAGCCTAATATTAGAGCAGAATAGTCTTATTTAGCACTATTAAAATAAGCTCAGCTTCATGCACATTGACTATACAGGGATAAGGTTTTCAAAAGTTCCCTGTACTAGTCTAGCTCTGTGTTCCCTGCAAAGATTTGATTAACTGGGGAAGAATTATGCTTAACTCATTTGTATGAATGTATTTTAATCTACAGAACTGTTGTTAGATCTCTGTATGTACATTAGGTTAACTTCTCAAGGTAAGAATGAGGTACTAATGCCAATTTTAATGAATAATTGTATTTTTGAAAGTTTGTTACTTAAAAGTGTAGTTTGGCCCTTAGGTCAGTTCATCTCACCTCAGCTTGCTTGTTGCCTAGGACAAGTTACTTATCTAGGGCCACTTCAAACGAAGAAGGATAGATACCTTCAGAAGTCAAGCTATTCTGTCTACTTTAGGTATGTACTCTTTCCTGGACCTCTTTCTCCATCGATCATAGAAGAGTAGCTTAGGTGGCTTCTCAGCCAGGTGGGATGAGATTCTAGCTGTACTGTGATTTTTCAGAAGCAGACATCAGTTATGATTTTACTCTGCGTGTGTTATGTTTCATCTGTACAAATGACAGTGCAGACCTGTAATAAAAAATATTTTAAGGTATTTCTGTATGTTTTGACTGTTGGAGCATGGACAAGTAGATGAGCATATTTGGTAGTGGCAGCAGGTGGTGGGAACACAGGGAACAGGCCTGCTGAAGGAGTGCAGCTATGCATCCTTCTGCCCTCTCTCTTGTTGGCTGCATATGCTTTCTGGAAACATGGGAAATGATTGGGGGAGTTGGGAAAGCAAGTGAAATGCAGGTGCTTTATAGATATTCTCTCCAGATACCAGGTTACATCATTGTTTCTAAAAATGGTAATTAGCTTTTTACATAGCTATTTTAAGTAAAAAGTGACAATGATGGCAATGATAGCAGTGACGTGATGTTGTCCTGGTACAAGAGGCTGTGAGATCATCATCAAGATTTATGCGTGTTTTGGTTTCACCTGAGATTTGCAGGAATTTTGATGCTTTGCTTTGTCCTCTCACCCTAGGCAATCTTTACAGTGAGTAAACATCAGTTAATTTAAAAAAAAACACAAACTTGTAGTATTTATTACATGTCATAAATAACACTGATGGAGTTTGTTGTTTCTGTATTCAAGTCTAGAAGATGAGGAATATGCAAACTGAGATACTGGAAAGTATTTATAGCCTTTCTAATAACTAAGATAACATGCAGCAGCCACAATTTTTTTAACTGTTTTATGTTTTTTCCTCTATTTGGCATTTATCTAACAAACACAGCTTCAACTCTTATAGTCACGTGAAAATACTGGATAGGTTAGTTTTATGTCATCATATAGACATAGTTGTTGTATGTAAATGTGTGAAAGATGGGTTTTGTTTTGTTGTGATTGTAGGAACATCTGAGTTTGATAATGCAGTGTTTCTTCTTTAATCGTAGTGTCAGTGCTGAAGGTTATGAAAGAGGTTTGGTAAATTTACCTCTAAGTTGAACCTCTTCAGGAAGAAAAAGAGAAACAAGAATGAGATGGAAATATTAGCAATGCTCATACTCAAAAAGTTAATAATAACAAAAAGAATGAAATTGTAAAGGCAGTTTAAAGAAGGTAAAAGAAATCAAATTCCTGTTTGTAGGATTAACCCTGCTTGTTTGCAAAATAATTTGTGAGAACTGTCAGTTTGATAAAAACAGTGTGATAACACAGTATAGGTTTTGTTATAATTTCTGCAGTGTTCTTTATATAGTGACTTTATAAACGCTGTTTCTGTTATTGATCTTTCTTTACCCTTGAAATACATAATCTATTTGTAGAAATACAAAATAAAGTGAAAGCAGGAATACCTTTGTTCTAACACACAGTTTTCATTCTGACAACAGAAAAACTATATCTGAATGTCAGATTAATGTATTTCCAAAATCTGTGCCTGTACATTCAGAGTCATGTCCTGTTTGTTCGTTGTTGAGCAACAACTGACAGTTTTGCGGTAGAACAAGTCATGGGGTAGATCAAGGAGATTCAACGAAAATGTCAAGTGTGCATTTTTCTTTCCCTAGGGGGGGGGAAAAAAAACCACCAATACTTGGAAATATTTGCACAAAGGAATGTAGTGGCTGTCTGAACAGGGAGACAGAGGTGCATCAGGAATCTTAACAGAAACGGTTCAGAGGGGTCCATCCGACTAACATGGATTCTTATGATAAATGTCTGCCTAGCTGCAGATGAGAGCTATAGGGGACGTCATTGAATATGTCTTCGTGGAGCGTAAGATGCTGTGACAGAGAGGTCCTTACAGACTCTCGCAGTGGCTACAATAAGGAGCAGTAACTCAGTACCATGAGTTTTTACGGCAGATTCTGTAACTGTTTTATTTCACGAGTTGTGTAGGAGACCAGGATGCGGTTATTACGATTGCTTATACATGACCTATAGACTGTAGGTTTACTCTCCATGCCCAAACCGTGTAACAAATATGCCTGGACTTTGAATAATCAATTTTAACTGTGTAAACCTTTATTTCTTCAAATATAGGTGCTTCTAGATATTTTTCACACATAAATGGTTATATTACATAGATAAACCTCCTCTTATTGGCCAATTATCACAAAATTTTTAGACACAGTCTATGTATTTCTAGGGGTCTATAAACCTCAGACTGATAAAAAGAATTTTATAAACTGTGCAACTAGTTCCTGGCCGTGGTTTCTCTAATACTACAGGATGTTAATGTTGATCACAGCAAAAATTTTGTAAGGCCACATCTTTGTTCCTGTTCTTGCAGATTTGTCATCTATAGAGCCATAAAACAGGCAAAGAGCCAGACTGAGCACATAGAAATGTCATCATTCTTATTAGTCCCTAGTTTAGTGGATTTGGGGAAGATATGGAAGATTTACTCGTGCCTGCCTCTGAGCTATTACTTTAATGCAGGCTTGACTTCTCTTCTAGCAAAAGACCATTTGGGGAGCAGTGTGTTGCTGAGATATAGCTGATTTTGTCATGCAGATTGGGGGGGTGACCTGTAAAGGGAAGACAACGATGGCTGTCAAAATGGTTTAAAAGAGGTATTTTCTATCCCTTTCTCTGATCTTGAACTGAACATTTTTTGAAATAAACCCCGTGTATCAGTGGTTTATTATTTCTGTCTCCTATTTTTCAAAAACAAAGAGAGTTCTCATGTGAAACATATAGAAACAAAAGGCACAGTCCTGCATACTCTGATGAACTTTGTGTTTACAGTACTTAAGGTTAATATTTTTTATATACTGTTTATCCTCAGACTTACTACTAAATCAATAGAGTTGTTTTTTTCAGTACCTAAAAAGGCTGGTTTTTCTGTAATTAATTTTTTGTCCAATACTAATCGAAATGTGCTTTTTGTTTGCCACCTCTGACATAGTTCAATTCATTTTGTTTACTTCAAAGAATTAATTATTATTCTGCAATGTTGAATTAATTTTTGCATGACAATTTAATTATTAATAATATTGACTATAATTATAAGTAAAATCCTTATTTAATGACATTAATCATTAATTATTATAATAATTTAATTCCTTTAGAAAGAAAAGGGATAAGATTTTTTTTAAAAAGTTGCTACTCTGGATTTTTTTCATTATCTAACCTTTTAAGGAACTTTTGAGACTTAGCACCTGCACATGCATATAAGCTAGCTTACATTATTTCAGTATATCTTTTCAATATAAGCAGTAGGTAATTTAGAATAAAAAAGTCATGTCTGTATACACTAACAGTATATTATTTTATCTTTTCATAGCCTTAATATACTATTTTTAACCTTTAAAACTTAATTTTTTAATCAAAGATGGCATTCATGCAAAATGTGTTATTTTAAAGTACTCAAATAATGTCTAAACTCTGAAGTTAAATGGTTGTGGATTAACAAGAGGCATGAGAAATACTTCAGAACAGAGAAAGTGGGAACCAGAGAGAGTTTTTAGTATGAGTGTTTTTACGATTGTAGTTAACGTCATTGATACAATAATATTTTGTAGGACTGAATATTCAGAGGTATACAATGAATAGTGTTACCTGTTACACTTCCATTTAATTTTATAAAGAAACTTTTGAAGATGTATATGTGGGGTAAAGCAGAACCCTGATCAAAACGAGAGGCTTATTGTTACTTGATCACCAGACCTGGTACCTTTATATCAGTCCTTGTTCTGTTTTGTTTTGTGGTTTTTGTTTTGTTTTAAGAAGCATAGCCTGTGAGAGTACAGAGCTACAAATTGTTGTGAATTTTATGCACTGGTTGATCACTACTGTGTTTCATGGGCTGCTGGTGGCACAGTCTCAGTGCAGTGCATTAAAATAATTCGCTACATTTCCAGCAGCTACTGAAAAGCAATGTTCTTTGATGTTTCTGTGATAATTTAAAATTTTTGGACATAAAAATTCTTACTGCCCTACATAAGGAGAGATTCTGGCAAGTGGTATAACAGTATAACACTTTCATTCACCCGCTGTGAAAGTGATCGGGGACTAAGTACCTTATGTAAGCGTCTGTCTGCGGGCTTTCGGAAGTGATCGAAATTCACTGTGATATGTTTGGGAGTATCCCATTCTTCTCCAGTAATCCCAGCAGGCAAAGTCCAGAAGAAGAGAACAGCTAATACAGTATCTGTGATAAGAAGTTACAAATGTCAGCATAGTCTCCTTCTAAGTTATCGCATTCCCAGAGGATGCCAGAGAAGTTACTATATTACTCATTGCAGTTTCAGCATTTATCTTCTGATGAGGCCTACTTGAGGATAATCTGCATTATGTGTTCTGTGTAGTATCCTGCATGTAGTATCCTGCAGTGCAATATCAGTGTAGAATTTTATTTTGATACTGTCTTGGTAGAAGAAAATTAGAGGCTTTTACTTTCTTTTGGAATAGCCTCTAAGCCAGTGATATCTGCAGTTTGTTTCCATTTCGTCTTAAAAGGCGACCTTGTATGCTGGGTCTGTGACCTTCTTCTGTCTATACATATGAACTGCGACATTAGGATATTATTTTAAAGGAAAAGACAGGTTACATTTAACATAAATATGTGTGTACATTTATAAAATACAAAAACGTCTATTTCCTGCTGTTATCCCCAGGTACTGGGCGAGTAGCGAATGCACCTACAGTTGCTGCAGAGTTTTGGCAACCATGTTCCAGATTTATTTTTTTCATTTGGTACTTTTTACATTTTTATGCAAAACCTGATTTAATTAGCATAATTTAATTCATAGGGTCATACCTGTTCTTTGTTATACCAGCTACCATGCTTCTCTTACCCTCTAGAAGATCCTAGAACCTGGCTGGGTTCAAACTACCTTTTGGGCATGGTTCCTGGCCTGTGGTGGCTGCGGAGCTGTGGCTAAGCACTCCTGGGGACCAAGCGCTGGTTGGCAACCAAAACTATGCTGGAAGACATGTCAATCATTTAGTTCTATGGATATTCACTTGTAGAAACTGGGCATGTGCCCTGGCCCTGAATAGTTTACTACTGTAGATAGTGCTTTACTGTCCACTCAGAAAGCCTTTAGTGTACTCCAGTAGTGGACTTCCTAAAAAAAAAAAAAATTATTTTTTGTGTCACACCTACTTGCCGTGATGTTCATGTATGTACATATTTCCATGTGGAAAATAAAGATTTATGTAATGACTGAATATAGATATACTTAGAAGATCAAATAGACTTTTAAGTGACACTGCATTCACAAATATCTATTTTTGGCATGCACTTAGGAAAATGACTCAAACATCAGGCTTGTGACTCTGTGCAGACTATTACTTGTAGATTCATTGTTTTTAAGTTCAGATCTCAGCTTAAAACAAAAAGTAAAAACAAGAACAAAAAAGCAAAGCAAAGTAATACCCATAATATTATTTACTAGGCATGTGTATTTTTAACTAGATTTAATTTGTTTTTCGGACTCCCTAAAAGCTTGAAATTTTTTTTTTGTAGGTAAAATCTTTCTAATATAAATATCACCATTGCTACTCTGATGACGGTGCTCTACAGAATCAGGGATATTTTCTTCTTTCCAATATATGACTATTTAGCAAAATCTCATGGGAAGAATAATGCCCACAGCACTTCCCTCGAACCACTTGGAACTGCTTTTTGTAGGAATATCACCAATGGAACTGTGAACTCATATTCTCATTTCAGCTTAGGTATAAAAGCACTCTAGAAAAATTATCCTAAATTTACATTTATATAACTGAAAGTAGAATATGTCCCATGATACTTTTACCATATATCCCTGCAAACTGGCAATTGAAGTATTCCCTCACTTAACACTAAAACTGAAATCCTTACTGCTGGGTAGGAACTTCAGTTCCTGTTATTGGGAAATACGTTAGCTCAGGATGGCCATGGGTACCACAAATTGCCAAGAGCTGCCCCTGAATAGAGTGTAACTAACTAGTTATCAGCAGGCGTCAGTGATATTAAGTGAACCTCAGGAAATTCTGACAATGTAAAGTTCTGAGAGGCTCTTGTTCACTTCTTGAGGCGAGATTGGAATTTCCCATTGCAGTAAGCTAATAAAAATGCATTAGGGTTAGCAGTATGAGCTCTGGAAAGGTTTTGTTAACCTCTTCATTCTGGGATCATCATTAAAATGTGCTAATGCAGATATGAAAGCTCTGAAATGGCTAATACCAGTGGAAAAAAATACAGTATGACTGCTAATATCACAGTTTGATGCATGTTTAAATCTCTAAGGAGAGAAGTACTGAATCGCTTTTTAAGTGAAGAAAAAAAAGGACCTAAATATCATTCTTTCACACTCAGATAATTCCCAGATGGCTGGAGGGGTAGTATTCAAATTAGGAAAAAAAATTCTGGCCAAGTATGAGAGTTTTTAGCACGCAAAATAAATTGAGAATTGTATGAGAAATAGCTGCTGAGAATAAAAGTACTATTTCAACCTCATTACGTATAAAACTCACAAAAGCAATACACTAAATGTAGATTATTCTTCAGTGAGACTACTGTGGCATGCCATTCCAAAGCCCATGTTGCTCAAAATCAAGTACTTCTTGTTTCAATCAATCTTTATTATCCACTTAAGTGCTTGGGATTGATCAAAACAGCTGGCAATGCTTGAAAAAAATGTATCAGGTGTGTGTGAGCTACTGGCCTTTAACATGGTTCATTAGAATATGTCCTGAAATCCCTTTTGCTTCATACAGGACAGGCTGTTGTACATTCACAACTCATCCATCAAATGGCTGTGAAGATGGCTGTCACATGTCAAATACAGCAGTGATATATACAGAAATGTATAATTTTAAATTTTTTTTTGTATGGCAAAATATGTATTGATTTATTTCAAATTGTTCAGAATCTGAGAGGTTTTCTACTTGAAGGCACTAAAATGTAAGCTTTTATCAGGAATAACATTCTCATGCAGTGTAAGAACTATTAGTCTGAAGAAAAAAACGCCTTGGCAAACTCAGGGTATTTCTTGGCTGAAAAAAATTAAGATCGCATGGTAATACTGTCCTGGGTATTAGATAAGATTTAAAATGATTGACTGTACCAAGTATTACACACTGGTATATTTTCAGTAGTCCTGGTGTTCTTATGAGATTTTCAGGTTTAACATTGCTTTTTCTTTAATTATAATAAATTACTTTAGCCATTATTGTAGGTTGACCCCAGCCAACAGCCAAGCACCATATAGTTGCTTGCTAACTCCCATCTCCCGTGGGAGGGGGGAGAAAACAGAAGGAAGGTGAGAGGGCTCGCGGATCAAGATAAAGGCAGTTTTATAGGTGAAGCAAAAACTGCGCACACAAGGAAAGTGAAATAGGAATTAATTCACTACTCCCCATTGACAGGCAGATATTTAGCAACCTCCTCGAAAGCAGGGCTTCATCACCTGTAGCAGTTACTTGGGAAGCCAAATGCCATAACCCCACACATCCCCCCTTTCTCCTTCTTTCCCTGAGTTTTATTGCTGAGCATGGCATGGGATATCCCTATGGTCAACCTGTCAGCTGCCCTGGCTGTGTCTCCCCCTGGTTTCTTGCTCACTCCCAGCCTATTTGCTGGCAGAGTGGGTAGAGAGAAGGCCTCGATGGTGTACGAGCTCTGCTCAGCAGTAGCCAAAAGGTTGGTGTGTTACCAATGCTATTTTAGTCACAAATCTGAAACATAGCACCATACGAGCTGCTGCGAAGAAAATTAACTCCACCCCAGCCAGACACCATACAGCCATCTAATCATTTAATTACCTTATATTTTTTAGGCTGTTTCCTATGGTTAGGGAACTACCATTTCCCCCATTTTTTCCCCCTCAAATTACTAAGTTAATGATAAGTTCATTATAATGATAATAAAAGTTCACCTCTTCAAAGTAGTAATATCAATGGATCCAATTCACTGTTTTGCATTGTGTCATGAGGCAGCACAGAGCATTAGATAGAAACTGGTGAATCTGTCTCAGAACCTAATGTAGGTTGAATAGCAAACCCATCGGAAGTCTTAACACTGACCTGAGAGTCAACTGAATCAGCACCTATTTTAAAGTTCATATGAACTCAGGAAAAAATTGTTCGTAGCTGCATATACCTACTCATAGCAGAAAAAAATATGCATCAAAATTTTTTTTTTTCCATTTGGATTAACTCACGGTGTATTTTTTTCCTGATTTATTCAGTGCTAGTAGTTGCTATGGTATGCTGAATAACATCTGTAAACAGTTATTTCTGAAGTTACATCAAATGTCAAATTATGTCAAACTTTGTGATAGGATCTTTTATAACAGAATTCTGGAAGGCTTCTGTGTAACATACTGTCAGAGAGAGAAATTTTAAAATCATACAGAATTATGACAAAGAGAAGTTAAAAACGTGGTATACACTGTTCTGGATGGCCAGCATGATGGTATCTCAATATCATCAGGATGCTGACCACAATCTTAGATGGAACTAACTGTATGAGGCAGCATGATATTTTGTAATATATGTGAATATTTGATCTAGTACAGAAGGAACAATTTATTTACTTTCAGATGTTCCCTATTTTAGCCCCTGAACACTACAGGAACCTGGGGAACCATTTGGGAAGCATAAGTTGATTATAATTTTTTGCCATTGTAGACAGAAGCTTCTAATTCTGAACTTTAAAGATAAATTGTATTTAGGACACACTCAAACAAGCGATTCCAGTTTAACCAAAACACTTCTTAAACAGAGGTTTTTTTTGTTTTTTAAAGAAACCATGTTGACAGAACTGGGTTAAGAAGTAATTGCACATACGGTTCTTCTGGCAGATGTGAGGAGCTTCTTACCTCCAACAGGAAAGAGTAGGGAGAAGCAGCTGGTAAAAACAGGGGACAATAACCTCTGAGCCTAGAACAGCATGCTTAATTGTCATCCTGTGGAAGGCATTTCAAAGTGCATTTAGATGTAGAGACTGGCCTTGTAAAGAAAAAGGAAAGGGAACAGGGGACTGCATTTTAACTGGATACTGTGTTAAATGTTCACTGTTTTTTGGTGGGTTTCTTTTTGTTTGTGTTTCTTCTTTTGTTTGTTGGTTTTGTTTTATTTTTTTAGTTCTGAGAAGTTCGAAAGTGTTGAGATTTTGCGTAATGACTTTCTGTACAGATGACTGCAGTGCCTGCTTCTGGAAGCAATCTATTTGTCGAGTCATCTCTTTGTAAGAGTAATAATCCAGTTATGCTTCTTGGAGGAGGGATGTGGAAGGAACTGCTTTTTTGCATGTTCCTAGACGCAAGTTATGAACAGTTGATAAATTTGTGGAAGAGATTTTGAAACCAAATAACCGGCTGAGGATTATATTGGTCATGGCAGCAAATCACAGGACTGATAGAGTAAATGGAGTTCTATATCAAAAGGGTAATAAAGAAAAAATACATAGTTGGACTGTTTTCCTTCAGGCTATAATTATTACCTATGAGAGGTTTGTCTATTAAACCAGTAACTTAGAGGAAGTCACAAGTGAAGAGCCATAAAAATCCATTCCGTTTATGTTGACACTACCTAAAAAGAACAAGGGCAAGAGGCTAATGGAACAGATAATATTAAGCAAATGCTGAATGTTGGCTTTTTACATTTGATTTCCCTCATAAATGTCTCCTTTTCATTAAGTGTTTTAGCTCTACTTTTTCATTAATTTAATCCAAGGTAATGAATGTTGCTGGCAAAACCTTTCCTACATTGCCTTGACCACAGAACCAGAAACTCAGAATGAGCCTGACAGGCATGGGAAAGTTGTTGCTGCTACTTGTTAGGTATTTTTGTCCAAGCAAAGGCTACAAAATTTGCAGGAGGATTAAATATGTAGTGTTAGAGGTGTAGTGTTAGGTATCTTGCATCTAAAGTCTTAAAAACCTTCAAAAAGGAGTCTTCACTGCTTAACTAGGTAAAGTGTACTAGTATTTTACAACTATTGTGTATTTTGTTTTTTCTAAAAGCTTTGCTGCTGCTGCTGTGATTCTTTGTGCTGTTTAAGAGTCCTTCACCTCTGTCCCTAACTGCTCAAGCCTACTGCACATCTGGAGGCCACTTCCACTTGTTTTTATATGCTTTAAGTACTTAAAAATAAAATAAAAAACAAAACAAAACAAAACACATTTTGCAGAAACATTTGACTGAAAGAAATTAACTAGAAAAACAGGAGTCATTCAGAAGGCAGGAGACAAAAAGGGAAGTCAATGGGTGTAGTTTGAAGGAGGCAATAAATGCCTAAATCAGATCTTTTGGAATGGTAAGGTAGAAGCAAGGGCTAAGGTAAATTCTTCTTTACCGCTCCCTAGTGCACACAGAAAAAAGTACTTCATTGGCCTTTTATAATGTTTTGGGGAAGGTTTTTAGTCCTTTGATAATTTTGAATAAGCTAGCATCAGGAAAGCTAGTTTATGTTTTATGGACTTCTCATTGTTGCTGTCCTCTGGATTCTCCCTGATTTATTGGTGTGTCTGGGACCAGATATTGATACACAGAGGCAAATTCTGGTGCCTGAGCTGTACATATTATTATAACTGAAGCACTACCAATTCTGAGTAGAAAATTATTTTCTCAGCATCCTATGTACCAACATTCCCTTTCCTGCATTCCTGGCATTTGACTCATTTACTGCACATCTTGGCTCATTTTTAATTGTCATTCTGCTATAATTTTTATTTCATTGTAATGACTCCTGTCTGTGAGACAGCGTATAAAGTAATTTATTTGTTTTGGTTTTGTGTGCTTGATTTCTTCCTTTTTTTCCAGTGCTACATTTTGCAGTGTCTACTATTGAGTTTATTCTGTGGATTTCTCAAGGTCATTTGAATTGAAATTTTGTTTCCTCAGGTGTTCACAGCCTTTCCCTGTGTTGGGTCATCTACAGTTTCCACAAGTGTATTCTATTGTTCAAGACTAATGAGAAATTGAGCCAAGCTCAAGAAATATTCCTATGGCAACTCATTTGCAGTTCCCCCTTTTCCTGCCAGCAAATTGCTGATAGCTACCAAATGACAGTTTTTTTGACTAACTGAATATCAATACCATGGAGAACACTAATACCATGGTCATTTGATCTGGGCAAGTAGGATTCAACCTCTAGCCTATACCCTCTTTCAGTCACTTAAGGTTCTTTCAATTTTTGATTTTGTTCAGATAGTCTTTGAATGACCAAACCTAGTTATAAATAATAACCGTTAACTAAACCAAATAAAGCTAGTGTAACTCATATAAAACCAAAACCAAAGCACCTCCTAGAAACAAATTAGTTTTGCATTTTTGCATTTTCACTTCTAGTGAAGTGAAAACTTGAATATTCTTTGAAAAATATGTGTGTGTAAGTTAGAGACCGTGATTTAAAACCACACCAAATACTTACCCAGTGCAGAGACAATTATTAGATGTTGAAGGCATTGATTATATTTTCTAGTCATACCCTAAATAGAGATATATCAACATAGCAAGTTGGTTTCTGTAGTAATAGCAGCATGGAATTCAGAATAAACTGCAAACCCACCCCCCTTAAACATATCTGAGTTCTGTGTTGTAGTTGCACATAACCACACACTGATTACCATACCAGTTGGATAACCAATGGAACTAACCTGGTTCCATTTACCTACACGATCCAGTCACACCAGGCACTACAGCATAAGCCTGTAAATCAGAGACAGGCAACAACTAAGATTGTGCCAAGTTTGGCAGTCATGGAGACTGGCCTGATCCTACAGACAAAAATACTTGCCTGTGCTATACAATCTATTTTTTTCTACATTGTTGGTTCAGTCCAGCCTTTCCTGATGCTGCAAACTTGTTTGTTGTTTTTTTTTTGGTAGGAGTTAATTTGAGTGCTTCTGACTTTTTAAGATACTAACTCTGTAGATGATAGCTGGTAGTGCAGTTTGTGTATTGTCTGTTAATCCAGTTGTCTGGACTTGCTAATTAAATCCATCTGTATTGCTGGTTACTCTTCCTAAAGTTAGAAAAGCAGGAGTGGAGAAAGTCAGCTGTAGCAATTCCAGTTTCTTCTTGCCATGGAGGTAGGCACATCATTGCTATTACCACAGTTAATGCAAGGCTTTCCTTCTAGTTTGACATGGTGTAATGGAACGACAATGAAGAATGAATATTTTTTTTATGGGTTATGCCCATGAGCTTTCTCACTCTGATGTAGTTTTTGTAGAAGAAAGAATATTTTATTTATTATTTTCCCACTCCTACCCTTCAAAACCTTTTGGTTGGTGTCAGGGAGGCATCTTAATGAATTTACAATATCTTCAGATTTTTGCTGATAGAGAGAATGGGAACAAGAAAGAGTTTTGCTATTTTGTTTCCACACCATTTTTACTTTGTCATTTATTCCATTGTAAGCCTTTGTTATTCTTTACAACTCTTTTGAGCAGGAAATGGCAGCAGGAGAAAAATGTGACTGATGAGACTTTAACAAAACTGTTCATAGAAACAAGGGGAAAGGAATCTCTGTTTCAAGATATGAGAGAACAATGTTTTGTTGAGGCCTCAGTCTTGTAGGTATTCACGTATGTGATCAGGACCTTAGTGTACAGCTCATACGCTTCAGTTGAACCCTTTGCCAGAATAAGGTTTTAATTCACACATGCATATATTTGAAAAGTAGTTTTCAAAATGAGAAGAAATTGGGGGGGGAGGAAGACAAATGAACCCTTGTGGCGAAACCTGGCTTTGATTTTTAAGTTCAACAGTAGAAAAAATTATCATTAAATATACTTGATTTTTAAGTTCCATGTATAAAACATGATTTGCAAAACAGTTTAGTCTGACATACAAAAACTACTGTATAAATGTGTTTCTGTACTTTTTTGTTATTCCTTTGGGTAAATGCAGCTATGCTTCTATGTTTTGTAGTTCATTACCTAAAATAACATATCTAAGATTTGTTCAAAGAAACATGAAAAATGCCCACTATGTTTCTTAAGGAAAAAATGCGCAAAGATTTCCTTGTATTATTCATGACAATTTTCAAAGTTATTTAATTTTTTCACCTTGTTTTTCATGTTTATATGAGTGCTTAGATCGATTACTTTTATTTTTATTCCATTTGATTGCACAGTCGTTCTGCTTCTCTTAAAATGTAATATTTGCAGGTCAGGGGGAGCAGTTCAAATAAAATGGGCCAACCACTAGAAAATATTCAAAGACCAGAAGAAAAGGTATCTTGAAAAAAAAAATGTTATTTGCCTTGGTATCATTTACTGATTTCTGATTTTTCAGTTGAGTGTAAAGTAAAATTCAGAGTAAAAGTCAGATAATTGAGGAAGGAGAAATGAAATTCAAATTACAAAATTACAAGTCACAAAAAATAGTCTATGAAATAAAGTTGTATTATGCCAAACCATTAAAAGCTTGCTTTTCAGCAGATGAATAAAGACAATTCTCACTACAATCAGTGAAAAGCAGCGGGTGATTAGTGCCTCTAAAGATAACTTCTGCAGGCTAGACCAGATCCATGTTAATTGTTAGGATGAGAGAACTGCAAAGGAAGAATATTCAGAGTTGGAAGAAGAAATATTTACTCCAGAGGTCTGTACTACTCAGTGTCTGTGTATCCCATCTACAGACGATTTTATTAAAGGAAACCTCACAGTGAATGCTTTCTGTATAATATATTGTATTTTACAACATTTTTTAAAAAAAGATTTTGGAACTCAGCCTGGAGTAGGGATTAGATTTTAAGGAATTTGCCTTATGGACTTGGGGTTAGTTTAAATTTTCAAGCTGGGGATGTAAGAATTTCTTCTTTTTTGTTAGTTGAAGAAGCAGTTCAGTATGCTGGAGCTGTTCCTTAGGGAGGGAAAAAAGGCAAGTGTAAACTCCTGGCTAGAGCCCAGCTGCCTGTTAGAGTTCCAGAGCTTGTCCTGATTCATTTCTATTTGTTCTTCTCTTGCTTGTTCATTCATATCCTTTCCACTGATTCATGAAACAAGAAACTGTGAAATCTTTGGATCAGTGGATATTGGTATACTTCTGGATCTCTAGGCATTCTGTGATTTAATGTAGTCGACAGTGGTTTTGATACCGTGTTTCCTTAGAGTTTTTTTCTAATGTATGCAGTAGTAGGTGGCAGATTTTTTGTGTCTAGAAGCACTGAATTGAAACACTATCACTGACATTATCAATGTTTTTTCCAAAATACTAGCACTATAAAAGAATGAATTAATAAATATTTCTACATACCTGTCATAAGGTATTTATAAGCAAGCTTCACAAAATAAATATTTTTAAATCTATTTCATGAACTAAATTCTGGTCCATTACTGAATAAACAGACTAGATAAATTTTTGTGGTGCAAACTTATTTGATTCTCATTTCTCTCTGGCAGTAGTCCACAGGATTTAGTCTTTTGCTAGATGTGAAGTAATGATGGATGGATCTGTGGAACTTTGGATGTGACTGAATCTAAGAAATAATTCCTTGGCATTATGACAAAAATCCTGAATTTAGTGGCTGAAACTGAATACAGGTTCTGAACAAGCAAGCACATAGGTTTGATCTTATAAAATACAGAAGAAAAAAGAGTTTTCTTAATTTTCTGGTTACTATAGAAATAAATGTATAAATCTATATAAAAGATTAATGAAATATTACACTACTAAGACAGGATGGAAGATAGGTGAAGCAAGTCTGGATGGTTGGTATTTTGAGCCTTTGCTCTAACAGCTTTCCAAAGTCTGGTCTTGTTTTCCTCTGTTGTTGTTCTGTTGGACTTTGTGTCAGATTTAGAAGTGGCAGAGTACACTGTGGCATAAGGGAGAGTAAAATAGTGTAATACTGCTTCTGCATCCTCCAAACACAATCCATGTACAGTCACTTTATACACACCCTGCCTTAGAGGCCTGATTCATGGGTGCAATTATCTAACTTTATGACACTTACTACTCGTGTCTGTGTATCCCTTTGTCACTCCTGGGCAGTATAATTGCTCAAGCAGCAGGTACTGGATCAGTGCAAGTTGAAGCCCAGACATTAAAGAATAAGTGCTCTTTTGCCTTACTATACCAGGCTGTAAACTGCAGCTATTAGCAAGCAGCTGCCTCAAAAACAGTGTTGCTTTTCCAAGAGTGGGAGTAGAGATCTGTGAGGGGGCAGTAGGGTGGACAGCTGAAGCAAAGATCACTGCTAGCTGTCTCCAGGAAAGCCACTTGTTGCCTTGCATCAGAAGCCCTCAGTTCAAACTCACTTCCAGTTAGAAACCCTTGCCTGTTACTTCTTCGCTTGGCCAATTGATTTTAAGAAAATGTACACATCATGTACACGTGAAAAAATGCACATAGAAAGTCTGAAAGAATGTAGAAAGGAAGACATTTGTGGCAGACCTCTCTGTTTACCCCTCTGATAGGTACTCAGTGCCCAGTGCAGGGAATCACCTTTCCTCCTCCCCTCTGCATCAGTTTAGCTCCCATGTAATGTCTAACAGTTTTCCAGGCTTGAGTTCAGATTTGTGTTACTATGAAGTAAAAATCTGTTGTATTTTAGTCTGATCAAAAGACTTTGAACATCTGTCTTCAAGCAAACTTAACTCTGAAGCATCAAAAGTGTCCAAAATCTTCACACTTCAGGTTTCGGTGTTCTTTATTTTTTTCCCCCGAGCGAGTCAGGACAGCTATAAGAAAATCCAAGTGCTCTTGGAAGGCTCTGGAGGTCCTCTGAGGAGTTCAGACAATCCCTTGGGTGCTGAAAGAAACTATCCCTTTAGAAACTTCAGGATGTTTAATTAGTACTCCTTTCTTTGTTCATGGGTTGCAACAAAGACTCTTTGTCAGCTTTGGGTTAAACCATTAATGAAAAGGGTGTGTTAATTAAACAACTTGCTGATTTCTAATTGGCAAAAGTACCCTAACTCTCCTGAGACTTAGAACTAAGCACAGCAACGTCTGCTAAGAGACACTTGTCAGTTGGTAAGAGACGTCATAGAAAATATTAAAGCATCCAGGGGAAGTAGCAATAATGAAAATCTTGTGTGCTGAATGCTTCACAAGAGGCAAAACACGTGGATGTTAATATTCTCAGGAGTCTTCCTGCGTTGTTTTTTTTTCTTTCTTTTTTTCTTTTTCTTCCCCCCCACAGCATGCAATTTGCATGACTAGAGTTACAACTAAAACCCATTGTTTGGGTGGAAATCAGCAAGATGGCTTGAAATTGTCACTTCTTATTAAAGCATGTAGAAACACTATTCAGCTTTTTTTTTAAAATCTTTACGTGTTCTGGATGTCATTGATTGAGAGAAATGGAGGAATGTATGGAAACAGCTTCTGAGATGGAATGCATTGATTTCACACAGCAAAGTGGCAGCTTTGCCTCTTTTGAGCCAGACTTTTTAAATTGACGTTCACTAATGTATTAATGGGAAGTCCTGCTGATAATCCCCTCAATCTGGGTACTGTTACACAGGAGTATCAGCAGTTGTGTTGACAGACTTCCACAAAATCATTCTATCACAGTATTTAATGCTAGCATAAAGAAAAATATCATGAGATGCTAAATATTTTAGTTTACATTTTTGGAGAAAAAAACATGGCATCAGCTGGTATCTCTGAGAAACACTGTCTGTGCTGCTACCTTAAAAACATAGGTCACATTAAAGGTTTTACATGTAATTTTTTTCTCTGCAAGAGCTAAGTGCAACTTCAATACTGATAACTTTATTCTCTCACATATTTTAATAAGTTGAAGAGTCATATTTGTGAAAAAATATTGAAGAATCATATTTAAGCAGCAGTAGTTTGCTTTATACTGAAAGATGTAGTGAATTAAGAAAAAATTGAAACTCATAAGAATCCAGTTTGAATTTTGGTTTATAAATTATTTATAGATGCTAATCTGTGTTGTCCATTTGCCATTTAACTGAGAGAATAATTTTCATATGGATTTGTAAGCCTTTATTTTATGAATTTAAATAGTTACTGTACCTTAATGGAAACATATTGCAAGTATCCTTTTCTTCTTTTGAATACAGTAACTTGCTGTTATATTTTCACTGTTAAAGGTGTAATTTTATTATTGAGAAGAAACTAACATCTCTTCTGTATAATTTCCTATATGTGTAATCCCACAGGTAGAAAGCTCCTTAAGGACACAAAAACTAAAAAAACAAACTAGACCTGTCATTAATGCGCTCAGTGGTTCATCTGATAACTCGTGACTGCTTTAACTTACGCGTTTCTTACAGGATTTCAGTGAATGCTGTGTCAGAATTTTTAGTTGATGCCAACTTGTGTGTGATCTAGTTCACTGTTCCTTTGTGAACGTCTAATACAGGCTTGCAAAAGACTTTTGGAAGCCTGGGCCATAAGCTGCTAAACCACCTTGTTTAGTTTTTGGCAGTGTGGTAGGAATTACAGCATCACCACTTCCATTTAATTCAGTAGGACTATTTGTACGAGCAGAGTGAAAATAATTTAGCAAAATACTTTAAAAATTTTATGACAAGACACAATACGTGCTGTATATTGCTAGAAAATTCAGCTCCAGATGAACACATGCATTGTTTCTTTCTAAGCGACATTAAGCTTTGTAGGGGAGGTGTGTAATGATTCTTTAGAAATGGCAGGGTATAGAGGATAGTGGGTTGGAAAATAGCATGTTTGGCATCACACAAAAAATGTTTGCATCAAATGGTTAAAATAGCACTCAGAAAAAAAAAAGAAAAATAAAATGATTCTTTGTCCAGAATAGTTGTGAATAGGTTACAAATTGAAATCTGAACCTGTGTATAAAAAATATAAAGGGTGATCAATGAAATTCATATTAATTTTTGGTTTTTGTGATTACAAATATAACGAACAGTAACACAGAACTTTCCTATTGGTCTAGAAAGTAATCAAGCCTACATAGGTTTAGAACTTTCTTACTCTCTGTGGAAATACTTATTTTTGTTCTGTTTCTCTCTGGGCTAGATCTGACAATATTGGTTCAATATTTTCAGAAATTTTTCATGGACTAGTTCCCTTGCAGGCAGTGAACAGTTTTGTATAACATCACCTTAATCAGTTCTCTAGGAATTAGTAGAGCAGTAAAGCTCAGATGTTAAATTTTATGTACTGAAGCCTGTACTGTGTTTTTTTTTGACAAGGTCTTAGAGATATGCAGGGTTCCGGGAAACCATAGAAAGAAAAGAAAGTCATAGAATTATAGAATAATTTGAGTTGGATGGGGCCTTTAAATGTCGTCTTGTCCAGCTGCCCCTGCAATGAACAGGGACATATTCAACTAGATCAGGTTGCTCAGAGCCCCGTCCAGCCTGACTTTAAACGTTTCCACAGATGGAACATCTGCCACTTCTCTGGGCAGCTTGTTCCAGTGTTTCACCACTCTTATTGTAAAAAATTTCTTCCTTATACTAGTCTAAATTTTCCCTTTTTTAGTTTAAAACCATTACCCATTTACCCTGTTGCAACAGGTCCTACTAAAGAGTTTGTCCCCATCTTTCTTATAAGCCCCCTTTAAGTACTGAAAGGCTGCAGTAAGGTCTCCCTGGAGCCTTTTCTTCGGGCTGAACAACCCCAACTTTCTTCACAGGAGAGGTGTTCCATCCTTCTGATAATTTCTGTGGCCCTCCTCTGGATCTGCTCCAACAGGTCCGTGTCTTTCCTGTGCTGAGGGCTCCAGACTTGGACACAGCGCTCCAGGTGGGGTCTCACCAGAGTATAGGGGCAGAATCACCTCCCTCAACCTGCTGGACACACTTCTTTTGATGCAGCCCAGGATATGGTTGGCTTTCTGGGCTGCAGGTATGCGTTGCTGGCTCACATCCAGCTTTCCAACCACCAGTACCCCCAAGTCCTTCTCCACGGGGCTGCTCTCAATCCCTTCATTCCCCAACCTGTATTGGTAGTGGGGGTTGCCCCAATCCAGGTGCAGGATCTTGCACTTGGCCTTGTTGAACCTCATGAGGTTCACATGGGCCCACTTCTTGAACTTGTCCAGGTCCCTCTGGATGGCATTCCGTCCCTCATGTGTGTCAACTGCATGACTCAGCTTGGTGTCACCTGCAAATGGACATAGTTTTGAAATTCAGAGATTAAAGAAAGAGGGTATTCTTTAGTCTGTCAGCTGCATAGCAGCTGAGGGAGGGTTTTTTAAAAAATGCTTTTTCTGTTAAGCATCCAGGGAATCTTAGATTGGCCTGGATTGGTTGCTTATCCATCTCTACAAGGATGGAAGGCACATGATCAACAATGCTTCTTGTCTTTCATTCTAAAAATGTTTTGAAGAATTAATTGTGAGAAAATACTAATGGTTTTGTCTCACCTGCAAATTCCCACTGTTGTCAGAAAGGTAAATAACTTTCTCTTGAGTTCTTTGGAGTGTGCTACAGAGGCATTTTTAAAATGTAATTGTCTGATCTTCCTTTTAGTAGACCCAATACTTATCTTGTGAAAAAATGAATGACATAAACTTTAGAAGAGCTTTTTGTACCTAGGCTTTGGGATATTATTGTTTGATTATATTAGAATATTTGTATTAGGTTTTATTTGTATTTTTCTTATCCTTTCTTGAAAGGGGATCTCAGCAAGGTGCGGGTGGGTGATGATCTGGGTAGGAAAGAGCTGTCAGAAAGAAACCCACCTTGAAAATGAGGGGGAGAATTTATAACAGTGTGCACATGCAAGTGTCCTTGTTCAGAAGAGGATGTTTAAATGACATTGACCTTCTTTTAGTTCCTGTGTTTGACTGAGTGGAACTTGAAAAAAATCTTTTATTTACCTAGGACTATTTCCTTCTTAGTAAGAAACTTGAAATTGATTTTAACTTGACACATTTCTTCTCTGAAGTCATATAAAATCTTTGTCTAATAAATGTATATAGAGGCTTTGTGGCCCATCAGGGTACCATGACATTCCAGTGTATTGATTCTGCGGTGTTAAAGGGTGACATATTTGGTGTTAACGGGCCATCAGAGTATTGGGATTTGAATTGTACACAGTAAGAAGCACTGACTTTCCTGTAACATGACCAGCTTTCTAAAGCAGTGGAAGTAACTATAGTCTTACATAATTCTTCATGTATAAACTTGAAAGATTAACAAGATTTTTGTATAATCATGCAGAAATTAAATTAATAAAATCAGAAAATCTTAGAAAGGTTTCAGGAACTAGCTTACTGACCTGTAACAACTAAAACTATTCTGCAGTTTGTCATCTGTAAAAGTTCTTGACACCCAGAATTTAAAAATCACTCTTAAAAGGATAATTTTATTTTATATCTTTTTTTTTCTATCTGCAAAGTGTAATATATATCCTAGGCAAAGATCTTAACTTTTGTCAGTGTAGTTCATTTCAGTATACAGGGTTTGGTTTTTTATATTGTAGGCTAAAGGCCCGTAAGTGTAAAGCTGTAGCAATTTTGCAGGGCATCAAATGCTGACCAAAAGGGCTTGTGGACTAGAGGGGGTTAAAAATGATCATCTTCTGTTTTCCTGTCCTCAGGTGAAGTGTTCTTTTTAGTTTTAATGGCCTGGAGAGGTTTTTCTTTGGAAATAGCATTTTGATTATTGTTTGATTGTATTGTGTTGATTATAATTATTGTGCAGAAAAAAATTGTCTAAGGCAAAAGAAGTGAGCTAATTCTAGGCGTTTTTGGAAACTAATCATGGGAGTACCAGATTTATGGATTTAAAAGAGTCTATAGAACTCAACTTCCAGATATTTGCGTGTTCTTGCTGTTTTGTGTGCTTGAATATCAGTTGTCCTGCAAAGAAGTATAGAAAGCATTTTATATTATATGTTTGGTCTGTTTTCAAACAATATAAGTACTTTGCTTAAGCAGATTTGCTAGGAAGTGACAACTCTGAAAAATTGGACACAATGACTACTGGAAATATTTCAGTTGCAGGCAATGTAAATGGTGCAGAAGGGGGAAAATGAAATATCACCATATTTTAAAGATGATGGTTTTGTCAAAGATTCCTTTTCACTCTTCAACTTAAAACAAATTGAGTAAATCAAGTATATCTAAAATGTCTGCACTCCTTGAAGATGCACCACTTCCCCCCCCCGCCATCCTTAAAAGCATAAGGGGGAACACTGACTTAGTAAATGTAAAACACACTGTGAGGAGCATGATTCTTTTGGTTTAATTGTTATCTCTAAACAGTTTTGAATCATGAAGCATAGTTACATAGTGAAAACCTAAGTAAAATCTAGTAAGGTGAGACTGAAATGAAGTACATTCTTCAGAAATATGTTGTTGCTCAGAAATTAGAAGGTTTTGTGTTCAAATTAATTACAGTAACAAATTATATTTTAGGAATCAAATCAGGAGGATATTTTGGCCAGATCAGGTTTTCTAAACATTTCACAATACTTTGTTTTAAAATAAATAATGAGATGTTTGTGCCAGATTTTTGACATGTCATCCATCTGTTTAGTAGGGTGGTAATAGCTCCTTGCCACTTATTTACATGGTTGAAACCCTCTAAGGTAAGCCATAAATTTGTTTTAGAATATATTTTGTAACCGTGTTTCATATATGACTGCATGTCTTTGCTCCAACACCTGGCCACTGTTAGAAAGAATGCAGTTTTCTCCTGCCTGATGCCACCAGACATAAAAAGTGGTGAGGAAAATTGAAATAAGGCTTATTTCAGTGACTTTTACTTTACTCCCTCTCAGTTTCATGGATTTCTGCTACAATTCTGTGGGTCAAGAATAAGGAAGGTGACCTGGCCTGCTTGTTTCAATCATCTTGAGTGTTAACAAGCATCCTCACAGAAATTTTTTAAAAAGACCAACCTTAAAAGGGGGAGAGGGGGAAGGGTTTATTGAACATGGCTCTTCCTACTTGAGCAGATATAATTGCTCACGATAAAGTTTCTGTTCATCCCAGTAACTGTGCAGTGTATGTCCAGTGTATAGTTCTCTCCTGCTTCATTTTGTTGTGGCACCAGACTTGGTCATAGCGTGCATTCCCTTCACAATTAATGCAGAAGAGAAATAATACATGGAAGGACTTTACTAATGTTTATAAAGGTCAGTTGAGGGTAGACCCCACCTTCCACAAAGTAAAAGCTACCCCAGTGTCATACCCACACTCTGTGCAGATACAGACAGGGAGACACCAGGGTTCCTCTTGCTGCTGTTTTCCTTGTGTTCCACAATGAATCAGTTGTCTTTGGTAGTCTGCTCAAAAAACAAGGGCTTAGCTACTCTATTGTACTAACGCCTGTCATAGATACTTTCCTCCTTCTTGTAGTCCCCTCTACAATATCCCAAAAAGAATTTGCATTATTTTAAATTTAGCAGGCCCAAGCAAAAAATCTACAGCCTTAGATTTCTTGAGTTCCTGTTGAAATATTTTCCTTCCTGCAAAGCAGAAGTTTTGTCTTGGACCTAAGCAATGTATTTGTTTGTATTTGTTGTACTTGAAAGCCAGAAGCTGGAGAGTAACCACTAATTTTTACCTTTTTCCCCCTGATATGACATGAAGGCTTTAAGAAAAAGGACTCCAAAGGCGTCCCATTTTCCTGAAGAAGCTAAGCCATCTCACAGCTTTGAAAATAATAAAGAAACCTGTAACTGAAAAACTTTAACTGTTAAAGTTGCTTCTTTTAACTCTGCTCAGTAGTTACACAATTTTTCCAAATACTTTGTGAACAGGCAGTTTTAAGTAGGGTTCTGCTGCTGTACTTCTCACAGGGAAAGGTGAATAGTCACCTCCTAAGTGGAGAGATTGAGAGGCCTGGAATAACTGCACAATGACCGAGTGGTTTCTGTGTGTTTCTAACAAGTTTCCTTTAATTTACAGAGCTGGTACTTCCATATCATTTGCAGATAGAAGATTGGGAAAAAATGATAGTTGGGCTTTCCTTTTTATCTCGTAACACATGCTGGTTGTTTTTCAGCATTTCAGTGCACCAGTGTGTGATAGCTAACTACAGAAAGATGTCTTTCAAAATAATTTAGAAATCTCTCCACAAAGGTTTCTGTTTGTGGGCATCCTGATTACAGGAGGACTCAGAAGAAATAACTACTGAAAAGGTGTCAGGAAAAAGGTTATGCAACTTTTAAGATGAAATCAGCTCAGTACTCTTGCTATTTGAAGAAAGAGAGAGAAGCCTTTCATTTGTAAAATGTTATACCATGATGCAGAAAACCAATTATAATATACATGAAGTGTGCACCTGTTGTTAATTTCTGACGCATGCTTCTATTTGAAATAAATATCTTGAATTGTCACTGATCAACCTTGGCTGCTGTACTCTGCTTGCCAGCCAGACTACTCATAGTTTCATTGGTGTACATGTGTCTCCAGAATCATACTTGGAAAAATATTTTTTATTCCACCCCTCCCTCCACCCCGAAATAGGGGGTAGGTCGTTCTCACCTGTCATAC
This sequence comes from Phalacrocorax aristotelis, assembly GCF_949628215.1. NCBI lineage: Eukaryota > Metazoa > Chordata > Aves > Suliformes > Phalacrocoracidae > Phalacrocorax > Phalacrocorax aristotelis. The sequence goes on along the minus strand of NC_134279.1, from coordinate 61,762,553 downwards.
TAATGAGTACTATAGCTGGTAATATGATGAGTAGGGGCAGCTTCTTAATTTACATTGATAAAGTAAGTCTTTTCACAGTATGCACACACTGCATATTAGATGTAATTTAATATGAAAGAAGTGGAGACTCACTTAAGACTGATTTTGGGTCCTAAAATAAGCATCTTGCTGTTTCACTGGAAAAAGGTGCTTTTTATTTTTGATCAAAAAGAAAAAAAACCAAACCAAAACCCCTAAACCAAAACATCATATAGTGTTAATTCCATATTCCCATGTACCAGTTCTGTACATAAATCAATTTGTGGTGAAGAATTTATAAACAAAAGGATTAATGGTGACCTAATATCTGTAAGCATGCAAAATAAGCTATGTTTGGATCACTAGAGTGCAATCTAATGTGAGGTGTTTTAACTGATCTCACAAACATTTGTATGCAACTTTTGTTGCGTTCCACTGTTCAGGGGCTTTCAGATGTGTACTGTTAGAATGATAGTCTGATTTGGATACATGATGTAATTTCACATACATAACTACTGTCAAATCTAGCTTAATTTTGGTCATTTTAGGTTTAACGTAAAATGATGCCCAAGAAATTAAAGGTCACTGTTAACTACTCACTTTTCTTTCTTCTTTTCCCTTTGTTCTACATCATATATTAAAGATAAAACCAACTTTCTCTGTTTCCATTAAGAAAAAGTGAATAGAGGAGAAAAAGCAATTATTTGCAGAATATAAAATCCTTAAGATAATTTGACAGACTTTAATTAAACCAATCTACCACACTGTGCTCATAAGGCAGACTATGAAATAAGTTCTCATTTGTTAGGAAACACCATACTGCTCATTGATAAAGGACTTCAAAAGTTGCAACTGACTAGAAGCATGGAATTTGTGTTTCCTTTGAAAGAGAAGACATACATACAAACAGCCCTCTTGTTTTGAACTTAATTTTAAGAAAGTGAACAGCTGACAATACAAACAAGTTTACACTGTCAGTATAATAATTTCCATAGTATTTTGCATATATATAACATAGTATCTAAAGATCACTGCTTTCTTTATAAACTTAGCTCATCATTATGATGCTTCCATAATGTATCTTGAGTATTTAGATGAATGTATGAAGTAACTTACAAACCTTTTGACTACAACTTAGAGGTACACTGAAGAGGGATTCAGGAAACCTAATTTCAGGTTTTGTCTACTGGACAATACTCATCTTTAAATGTCATCTTATGAATCTGTGTTTTACATCCATGCTTTCTGTGATCTGTTGAAATAGTGCATTCAATCTATGCTCATCTAAAAGAAATGCCATAGTAGCGATGGGCTGTTTCCTTTTAAATTGGTGATAGACTGGTAACAGTGCTTACTTTTGTCTTCTGACGTATTTTCTTAGTGGCCTTGCTTAATTTTTTTTGCCTTTTTTTTTCTTTTTTACTACAACACGGTGGGGTGTTGCCATGACCAGTGAGTTTTCTAGAGCAAGAGTGATACCTAATTGTACTTTGGAATCTGATATAAAGGCTGGTAGGAATGTCCTGGCCATTCCATGCCTAAGGATCCTGTATAAAGCCAGCCCCACTCCCCGACCCCCACCTTACATCTTTCCCTCTCACTTATTTGCATAACTCTTTCTTTTAGTTTTGGCCACTCTGTGACACTCTACCTTTAGAGCCCTGCTGTGCCTTTGGCATAATTCTCTCTGCTGCCTGACAGCTGGAGTTTTATCCACCTGGGAATGAACAGCAGGTCTCTTGATGCTCAGGCAGCCTCAGCTCCGCTCAGCTTTATTGCATTTATTCTCCTTTCTAGTCAGTGTCCTGCTTGCCTCCCTTGAAGCAAGGGCAGGTGTGGGGTAGGGCAGCAAGAAGCAAGAGAAGCCCCTGAAGCCTGCTATAGCCCAGATATAGTAGAAGGGTCTATATTGAACAGGGATTACTGGCTCGGTGTCTCTAATGGGATGAAGTGTAAAGCATTCCTATGAAGTCAGTTATGCCCATGAGATAAAAAGTAATATTTCACATTGCAAAGTGAGCAATAAATGTATCAGCTTGCTATTTTACAGAATCACAGAATGGCAGGGGTTGGAAGGGACCTCTGGAGATCATCATGTCCAACACCCCTGCTTGGGCAGGCACACCCAGAGCAGGGGGCACAGGAACGCGTCCGGGAGGGGTTTGAATGTCTCCAGGGAAGGAGACTCCACAACCTCCCTGGGCAGCCTGTGCCACTGCTCTGGCACCCTCACAGGAAAGAAGTTTTTCCTCATGTTCAGGTCGAACTTCCTGTGTTCCAACCTGTGCCCTGTCATTGGGCATCACTGAAAAGAGTCTGGGCCCATCCGCCTGGCACCCAACCTTTAGATATTTATAAGCATTGGTAAGATCTCCCCCTGCCCTCAGTCTTCTCTTCTCCAGGCTGAACAAACCCAGGTCTCTCAGCCTTTCCTCATAAGGGAGGTGCTCCAGTCCCCTGATCAACTTCATAGCTCATATGGGATAAAATAGAAGTTGAAAACAGCTTTACTGCAAGGGTTCATACAAACCAATCGGATACCTTCCTTGGAAAAGATAACCACTTTCCTAGATAAAGAAAATGTAGTAATCTCTCTCTTTGGACTTCAGCAAGCAGTTGATACTGTGCCACCTGGGAAATTATCTGTACACCTGAGGAAGATGGGTAATACTGGAGGAATTACAAAAGTCACTAAAATGAGATGACAATTTGTATTGTTGCAAAGATTAAGTGTTATAAATAGAAAGTTACTCCCTCAAGTCAAGCATCAGTCTTAAGACTGATTTTGCTTCATATTTTAACCTTTGTGCACAGAGTGCAAACGTAATAATGAAACTTGAATATGAAACAAATATGATAAATATAATGAATTTGGGTGAGGATTAGACTGTACTAGATGAAGGACTAGAAAACTTTTTAAACTGTAGCAATGAAAATAAAACTTAACTCAAAATAGCAAGAACAAGACAAGTTGTAAATTGAGTTAGGAAATAATGAGACGGAAACAGTAGAAAAAGAGGAAAATTTAATGAGTTAGGCAGAGTTATTATGAGCACCAGTGTGACACAGGCAAATTTTTTTTTTCTGCAAAATAAGGCTGCATCAAGTTGTGTGCTGCTGTGAGAGAAACGGTCATTCAAGGAGTCATTTGTGAGACTTCATCTGAAAATCGTTATATATTATTCTGGTCAGCCATTTTCAGGAAAAATTAAGCTTACATTTAAAGATTCAGAAAGACCTGTTAAAAAACCATGGAATATAGAGTCAGCTGTGCGAGACATGACTAAAAGGGCTTTGCTTATTCAGACTTACGGCTCTGAGAGACATGCTGTGGCAGGCTAAAATTGGATGGCAGAAGTTGTTACTATCCTGAAGGCACGAATACTTGAACCTTCTTTGAATCGCTTGGTGAACCACTGCCTGGTATCTTAGGGTAAACCAAAACTGAAATTCTTTTACTTTAGTACACCGAGCTGAAGACTGCAATAGTACATGAGCTCATTCATAGTCATATCATATAGTCCTTCCCTGAAGGCTTTAATGCCCATCAGAAGGGTGGAGCAGCTGCATGAGGGTGGTAACTGTTCCTGCCGTCTGGATTTAAGCCACTGCTACATCTAACTCAGAATGTTAGGAAAGTAAGTGGTGAGAGATTTGATTGCTCTTCCTAAAAAATATCTGGAATAAATACCAACAAAAAGTATTAAAGAACAATGTTGATATAATAGCAATTAATATACCATTATATGCTTAGTCTAGAAATCGAAAAAAATATTTCAACCCTCTGGAGGTTTGAGGTGATGTAAAAAAATCTTGTTAGTTTTGAAATGGAACTTCATCAGTTTAGAAAAAGAATTATACAGGTATTTTCCCTCCAGGGTGTTCCTGTACTCCTAAGAAAAGGAAAAAAGAAAAGAAACAACAACAAAACGTAGGCCAGGCTTTTCATGCCTTGGTTTCTTAATGATGGATTAAACTATTAGTAGCATTATCTACACCAAGATCAAGCTACATTGTGAAAGCTGTTTAAAGAGCAGCACCAGAGGCATCTAAGGATATCAGTACTTGCTGTTCTGCTTTTCTGTGAGCCTTTTTTTTTCTTGACATAATAGCATTACTTAGTTTTCAAGGAAGTCCACACTGTTGCTGGCTTAAGATTGTAATAAATAACCTAAATAGGTAACTTTCTTATTACTACAGTGCTTCTTAATGCATTAGTTCTGTAGGGTAAGGTGACAGGATTTTAATAAACGTATTACAGAAGTAATATGCAAACCATATGGAAGTTTGCATTACTGAGACTTTTTAGGTAGATTGATACTACATTATTGCACGCTGTGCCTTCAAAAAACTATTAACAAGTTAGTTATATTTCTGAACACCGCCTACCTGAGATAAGTCAATGTATATGTATTGAAAATAGAACAATAATATCATTTTACTGGATTGTAATGAAAACACTTGTCTGCTTCAGGAATTGCAAGGCATTGTAGTAAGTAGCATTAAATTTGCAACATTTTTATTATTACAGCGCTTGTGCGAGAGTAGATGAGAGAGTTAAATGGGATATTTCATATTATGATTTTCATTCCTACCTATTACTAGCAGAAGGTATATGTTTATGTTTATTTTACAACATTTTGGATTTTTTTAGAAAGAACTGATTGCTAAACAGTTACATGTATGTGATTTTTTGATTTCTAAGATATAAATTCTTTAGTTTGTGGGGATGAATGAATTAATTTCAGGGCAATGGCGTGGACACAGTCTTTCCATCTCTAACCACTACCTTTGTGAGCCAGCAGTCCCCTGGTGCTTAACATGAAGAGTGGTTGATACATCACGATATTACTGCAAAGTGTGACTATGAACAGAACATAATCCTAATATCCTAATAATAGGAAGTGGTGGGATTCACCAGATGCCTAAATGTTCAAAATTCATTCACAGGCATAGTGTGAGCAGGAAATCAATAAAACAGAGAGTTTGTAAAGATAATGAATGATGCATGATTATTTTATCAATTTTAAGCTTGTAATGATGGGTTAAAATGATAATTTGTTTATTGTTCTGTTTTTGCTATGAAGTAAAAGATTATTTTTGATGGACTTGATTTACCTTTTACCTAACATGCAGGAGTCTGCAGGAGCCACAATGAAGTTGTGAAACTAGAATGAGCTGATGCAAAATAGTTAAGAATATGGCAACTTGAATTTAAGTAAGTTTAAATGAGAATACAGTCATGTTAAACTGTGTACTAAATCTAGGTGTGTTACCCTTTTAAGTTGATTTATTTTTTTTTGCGTTTAAACTTTGATCATCAGGATGATTAATAGGTTTTCTTATACTAAATTAGACCATATCTGTTACAAAAAATCTCATGACAAAAATCTGTCCATCTCTGTGATCATATGTAGCAGACTCCATTAATTTCTTATTCAGATGAACTTTTCATCAGTTTCAGTTTGCCTATTTTTTTTACCCTATATATGGCCTTTAACAATTCACAAATATTGTACAAATGGCACAACATAAAGATATTGAATATTTTGTTTATTGATTGATTTTATTTTGTTTGTTTAAGAATACGAGAATTAGTATTCCTTATTCAACATGTATATTCTAAGGAAATATATTCAATACACTTCCTATAGTTCCATGTATCCTATTTTGATTTCTTTCACAAACTGAAAATGAAGTTGTGTGTGTAAAAGAAGTTTAAAAATAGGTTAGAAGCATCTTGTGAAATGTAACAGGAAATCTGTGGAGCTATATTTTTATCTGGCATTTGCTATAGTGGGCAAAAATGAGCATGTTTTGCCTTTCAGTTCCGTTTAAGACACGTTGAATGTTGCAGAAACTTGTAATGTCTCAAATTTTTAGTAATACACACACATCAGTCAGACCAATATATAATATATATGGCAATCATAACGTATTTACAGACACAGATTTAGTGTTAAGAATAAAGTGAGATGAATGGCAAAAAAAAAATCAATGATAAAAAGGTGCTTGTGGAAGTTAATGATTCTGAGTTTGTAGCAATATGTTGTGGCTGTGATCATCTATACTCTGTTAAAGTGTGGCTTCTCAGTGAATGAAAAAATATAATATAATAGCAAATATATATCAATAATACTAAAAGTTCACTTCCCAATGGCAATGAATATGTAAGTTAAGGAAAAGAATAAACAGGTATAAATACCCATGAATAAACTTGGGGGTTTTATTACAATAACATTTATATACTGCAGCATTGCAATTCTGGAACAAATTTCCCATGGAACTATTCATGCAGGAAGATTCTAACCTATAAAGGAAATATGTGAGATTATGCATATTGTAAACAGAAACTGGACTTGGTATGTAATAAGACACTTCCAGGCCTGTATTTCAGTGTTATGGACTGGATTGGAGGAGAACTGCAAGCATTTTTCTCATGAAAACTGAGGTAGTGACTCCCCATTCTTCATTTAACTCTTTGGTGTATGTGCATTTTCATGCCAGGAAATGGGAGGAGCAACAAGTAATATCAATTTCCTGGAAGTTAGCAAGATTCTTCACCTGCCATAGAGAAGTGAGGAAAACAGCAGCTTCTTTCACAGAAATTTAGAGAAGGAGAAAAAAAATTCTAATTTTTTCCTTCCATCATTATGTATAGATGCATCTACATTAATGATACAGAGTACGGGAAGGGTTTTTTTGTGTGTGAATTTGATTTGAGTCTATATTTGGAGTCCTGCTGTACATGCTTAAGTGCACCACTGATCCTTTTGAAGCATTGTCTTCATTCCAGCACTGTCTTCAGGGTGTCATGTGGTGCATAGCACTTGCAACGCAGATGCAAGGCCCTCCATCAGTTTGCTCTCTGTGTCTGCACAGTGTATGTCTGAGATTGGCAAGTGGTACAAAGTTTGTTGCTCGTTAAGGTGCAATGTAGAGAGGCACAACAAATTGCGCTTTCATCCTTCCATTTTTATAGTGCATCAGCAGGTAATATAGACACACACACTGAGACTGCCACAATTATTTGAATTTGTGAGGATATAATACATTGCATTTTTGATACAAAGATTCAACGTTTTGTCTAGTATTTGCCAGGTAATTGTTTTTGTTCGTTTTAGCTTTTCTCTTGCATAGATTTATGATTTGATTTGTTAACAGAAAAAATAGCACGAGTATCTGTCGTAGAAGAGAGGTCTGATAATAGAAAAAATCTGTTATATTTATGAACCTTTTTGACCTCAGAAATACCTTATGAATGCACCAAATGCTCACAATTGTGTTTATATCTTGCAGAAAGATACTTAACATACATGGTAGGAGATCTCAGTTGATTGCATACTGGACAAGTCTACTATTCCAGTGAATGCATTCTCCTTAAAGTTAGCAAAATTTATTTTTTCTATGAATTTGAATAACTGTTGAAGTTAACAACTCTGAGGTACTCAATGTACTTAAATGACATGTAGAGAGATATATCGATCAAGACAGTTAGATAGGTGCATTACCTATATTTCTGCAAAATCTTTTGGGCCAGTTTAGTATTTTTGTTGTTTATTCAAGCTCAGACAGTGGAAACTGAGCAAAGAAATTTGCATATAATTGGATTGATGATGATGAAGAATTTTACTGAGGCATAAATACATTTCTTCTGCAACCAAAGCAGAATGTTTTGCTTGCTTGTCCCAGATGGCTTTCTGTAAGAAGATCATATTTAGATTGAGGAACAGACGTTACTTATTTGAGGACATTTGGGAGTCTTTTATGGATTATGTTCATAGAGCAAAAGCTGCTTTGTAGAGATGCTTGACATTGCTATCCTACACTTGTGTAATTTGGTTTTAACTTTGTGTGTGTGTAATAGATTAGAGGAAGTGATTCATTAAAATGTTGGAAAATAAGGGCTTAGTAGTGAGTGATGTAAAATAAATTATTAATAGTACAAAAATACCGGAGAAGCTGAAAAGACTGTCTAGTGAATGCCAACCAAAGATGTTAGGTAACCAACACATAATGGGTTAATGTTGTTCATGTAGATGACCCGCTTCTGAGTGACATCTTAAGGGCTGTTTTTGAAGAATATATTGGACAGAAACCTTCACTTTTTATCAGTAGATGGGAATATCTCTTTAGTGTCTCATTTCCTTCATAAACGTATTGATCAAAGAGATTCAAAGGGAGCATGTTTTCCTCTAGTTCTCCATTTTCTTTATGTCCACCTTGTAGCATAATAGTTGATAGCTCGCATTTTGAATAACTTAGATGTTCACAGAATTGTCATTGTATGCTATATATTGCCCTCCAAAACTGGCTCGCTCACTCATGTTTATTTTGGGGGGGGAAGAAGAGTTGCCCGTCTGGTTTTTTATGAAATCCTGTTCTTTGCTTCTTTCAACTATCTGATATTATTAGCTACTTACTGCGGTATTTATCCCATCACTTCACAGAGAAAAGTTATGCTTGTCACTGATACATGAAACATTTTTATTATTTTTTCACTCTGTCTGCAGTAATGATAGGTAAGAAAAGGAAGACCGTAAAAATCACTACAATGTCTCGATGATTTAAAACTATCCTGTTCCTAGACATAGTTAATTTAATTCCTTCTTTTTCTTAAACACTATGTAACACTATTCTAACTGTTTTCACTGCCAAAGAGTTATTTTAAGGAGTATATTTGGACCTAAGGGAGAGAAGAGACATCTTTTTGCTCACTTATAAGGTCCGTGATACAGGACTAGGTTAGCCAAACCCTACTCACATCCCGATAAGCAGACATATATTTTTGTATTTTTTGTAGGTGGATACAGTGCAGACTACGCAGCACCCTGGCCATATTGAGGAATCATGTAAAATGAATGTATGTGCTCGTAAGTGAATTATTTATGAAATGAAACTCCAACTCTAAGGGGTGTTGGATCACAAAATACATGAACTTTCTTTACTCTCATGTTAAGAAATTGATTCCCAGGGGGCAGGGTTACTGCAGAACTAAGTGGACCTTGAAAGCAAAGCTATTAAAAAAAAAAAAAAAAAGAGAGAGAAAATAAAAATTATTTATATTGTTTTTTTCAAAAAACCCTGAAAACAAGAGATTCAGATTACATTTTGGATGCATTTGGAGAGGTATTAAACAGAGTCAAGACTCCAAACCAGAAAAGCAAACGGTGTGTGAGAAAGGTTTGGAAAGCAGAAATGATCATAAGTAGAGGAACAGGATCAAATACCATCTTATTTAGGAGTATGAATAGGATGAAAAAACTCACCGTTTTCTGCTTTGTTCCATCTTCAAAAGGACTGAAATTTGATTAGCTGATTGCTTCAATTAGTAACTGGGAGATGAGCGTGAACAAGATTGAATTTTCAGTATTTGCATCAAGGAAGTTTTTGTGGTTTCCTGAAAACAAATGAACCACCCTGATGATGTGCTAGATAAACAAAGAAAAAATTTTATACCTCAGGACTGAATTTATGGAAATCCAAATATGGTCTTAGAATTTTAAAATCTTTGTACTACTTAGGGACATGAGACAGGTGGGGCAGGTATTAGGGGAAGCAGTCTTGGGTGCTTCAGATTTTGCTGAGAAAAATGGCTCTACAAGGAAATTGAGGTAGATACAGAGAAGAAACCAAAACATGCTAAATGACTCTACCAGTGAATAGGGAAATCAACAGTCACTCATATGTGCGCGTACAATTTGGTTGTTAAACACAAGTTATTTCACTTGGCTAGAGCACTCAAGACTAGAACAATTGTGTCAAGGATTGTACAATTGCCAATATCAAAGCCACATGTAGGGAAAACCTCCGACTCTGCAGTCACTATTAAGCTATATACATCATATAAAGACAAAGACTGTAGTGCCAACTCCTACTTTATATATACCTGTATCGATTTTTATATTTATTTTATATATATTTGGATATTACACTATATAGTACATCAGCTTACGATTTAGCAAAAGGAAAGGCTGAATATTTTCTCCTAAATAATTTATTCATTCATATCCTTCATCTTCATCATAAGAAACAACAACAAAGGATATTTTAAGTATTAATAAAGTTTCAGCCAGCACTTTTTCTTATCAATAAAGCATAACTTCAGCCCATTCAAGTTTCTGACGTAAAGCTGGTATAACTGTGTGAGGAGACAGTATTATATTTGCAACTAAAGTGTATATTATCACTTGCCTTCCTTCATAATATGGCTTTTCAACTGTATGAACAACAATGCTGAAAAACACTTTTTCTCTCCTGATCGTTATGAATTTATGTCTGAATTAGCTCACTCTTTGTGTCTATTCCTTCAAAAATGGTAGTCTGCCATTTTTTTCCACTTGTAGTAATTAGTTCCAAGTGGAGAAATTTATGATACAGTAGGGGTTTTGACCTCTTTATTGTACAGGGATATATTATTAAACTTCAAAGTCTGTATACTGTTACTATATTGATTTTGTTTTCTGTGAACAAAATCAATGAGCAAAATTAAAATAAAAAAATCAATTCTTTCATTTTTGAATTGATTTGGGTTTTTTACATGTACTTTTTTATATTTAACCTTCACTGCTACTCTGGAACTCATTGAAAGGAGAACAAATTGAGACCTTCGGTAATTCTGCTTAAAAGAAAGCTATGGAAATTAATAAAATACAGAGAGAAAGGAGATTAAGGTTAAAACATACAGGAATGAGAAGGAAAAAGATACAAAAGAGATCAAGAAAAGCATTGGTCTCAGCTGGGATGGATTGTTTAGGAATATCAAAGAACCTATAAAAATTAGTACCGACAGCTTTGTCAGAAAAATCGTCATACAGATTGTTTCTTTTGCATTTTCTAGCCCTTTCCTTTAATTCAGCAGATGGTTAGAAATGGCATATGAAATACCTGCAATCCGCTGACCATATTTCATGAGTTCAGAGCAGTTGCAAAGCTTAAAGATGAGGAAAAATGACAAAAAAAATATTTAACGTAACATTTTGCAGAAATAAATGCATTAAGTATGCAAATATATTTGTGAAATGTTCAGGCTTTTTCGGAATATAGACGTTATCTTAGTAGGTAAAAAAAATTTAACTTGGAAAGTGTAAAGAGAAATGTTAAGGACCTCTGGTCAGATTCTTATCTCAGATACAGCAACTCTGTATTTCAATAAAATTATTCTGCAACCAGGAATGAAATCAAAATTGTGTCTTCTGTGTTCCTTGCAATTTCATTCTTCTACATTTAATTTTCTGGTCAGAAGCAATTACCAAGAGAGGATCTTTGAAAAATATTGTGCAACTACTGTAATTTTCAGATTTCACAGAGCTTAGCAGCCAAGCAATTTGTATGGAATAAAAGCACTTTTATATTGCCTCCTGCTACAACACCAATGGGGAAAGGTCAGCAAAACAGTGGGAGACCAAATGAAGGTTTTTTTCTTGTGTGACATCAACTTGCAAGACACTGGGAGTTTCAGAATTACAAGTGGTGATATAGCTTTTTTCAACAATTTCTTTCCACTGTGCCTCCTACAGTTGCTTCGTTGCTGGGCAATGTCTTTTTCTGTCAGAATGAGGGAGTGAAAGCCTATTTGTGACAAGTGACATTCTACTTTCTGTTTGCCATTGTCCTGCATGGATGAGAAAAAAATGTACATCCGTATGCCTCACGTTTTTCCTACCTTTTACGAGCTTAAGTTAGAGCTCTCGAAGCCAAATCTGGCTTGCCTTACTTATGTGAACAGGCCAAATAAACCCAGTGAGACTGCTTGTATGAGGAAAGATAATTCTTCTTTCAGTAGTACTTTATTTTCGTGTCTGTTTTATACAAGACCACTAAAGAACAAGACATGTCAGTAGCAAGCTATCAGGTAAGTTGTGATATGCAATTACTTTAGCTAGTTAAAACACAAGTTAGGTAAATTATTAATAGGAATAATATAGGAAGTGGCAACTAGTGGGAAATGGAGCTGTGTGGCACAAGATCTCTTTTCTCTTTTAATAGTTGTAATTCTGGGGACTGTGTACTGTCACAGCTTGTAGAGACACTCTCACTGATGCTGATCGCAAATTCAAATACACATGGAGAAGTAGGTATGGTCTTATCGACAGTACTTAACTTGCTAACCTATCCGTCAAACCTAAACTGAAGGATCAAATTAAGCAAAATTCTGCGACCTAGACTACATTTTAGTCTCAGGGTGAAAAATGTAATTTAATTTAAATAAATTGTTTTTGCAAAGGTTCATTAAACAGTTTAAAATCTTCACTTGAGATTTCTCAGGCTTATTAAAAACCTCTGTCCCTACTCTTCCTGTAAGCTTCGTTTAGGCCCATACGCACAGAGGCTTGGATTTACCCACCCACCATTTAAAAAGTCTGGGGTGATAATCCATACTTTAACCCATTACTTATTTTATGGTTTGAGAGTCATTAAGTTGACTGAATTTTGCTAAGCCAGCAAAAGATAGCTTTGTACTCTCAAATGCAGTGGCTATTAACATTTCCAATGTATACTTATTATGCATACTTACAAACTCAAGATTATCTCTCTCTGCCTTGGGGAAAAAATTAACCTATTGTGCTTGGAGACATTATATTTGACTTTTGACGTTACATTTAGGGAAAACTGTAGTTATGTGAAATGCTGTTCCAGCTTCTATACTGTTCTCAATATTTTACAAGACTCTACACTGAGTGTAATATGTGATGAATGCCTTAAATAATCCTTTCTAACACCATGAACATGCCTACACAGTTTTCACTGTTTAAAATTAAGCTATTTGTTTTAGTTAGAATGTGTCTGAAAATATCAAGAAACCACAATCAAATTACTAGTCTTCATTACACCCCGGTAGATCACTATTTCAGCAGTGAGTTTTCCTTTGATCTGTAGTTCCTAGAAATGGAGTCAGAGCTATCTATCACAGGAAAGCAGTCTGTTGCCCTTTCTAAGGCTGTTATGATGCTAATGGGAAAAAAAATGTTCATTGTGTCCACTGGCAGTTATAACAGAGCCCTCAGTCTTCTTCAGCAATGGAATAGAAGGAAGGCATTAACGTTTTCAGATCTAGCTGAAAATTAATTTTCTTCCAAATCAGATTACTTTTCACATTTAAATAGCCTCAGTTTAGCCCAGTAACACCATTTTTGAATAGCAAGTGCCAACCAAGCTAATTTCCAAAAGTTTTCTATTAATTATTTATACATATTAATACTATATTTACTTATATATTATCTTTGAGAAATACGACAAAGAAAAATGTTCTGAAGGATTTCAGTAAACCTAATTATGCTCTGTAGCCTATCTTATCAGGCCTAATTATCTGTTTATATTACTTTTTGTAGAGTTCCTATTCAGGAAAGTAGCAAGACTTTAAATTGGCTTTTGATACAAAATAACCTTTCTTAAACTGTGAAACTGTATGCAGACAATTGTTGTTTCTGGGAAAAAAGTATCACTTCTTGAATACTGTTTAGAGCAATTTTATTTTAGCAAATATGAGCAGAAGAGTGGAATATAGACTAAATAACCTCAGAACAATCCGTGGGCATAGTTTCATCTGCTTTTCCTTTTTACTTCTAGAAGCATGATGATTTACTCCTGTTATCCACCCCTGTATTGTGAGAATGGTAGGAGTATACAGGGAGTAAGGATAAGCCTGACTTGCTCCAGTCTCAGCTTCCACCTCTAAAAAGGGAGGTAGCAGGCAGCTAGTTAGACATGCATGATTTCAACAGGTGGATGACGATTATTGTAAAGCTTGGTGTCTCATCTAGGCTAGCTGTATAGTTTCATAACAGCGATTTTACGGTGAGAAGTAGGTACCACTGGGTGCCTATTCATGTCAGCCTGAGTTGGTTTTCTAATATTTAGGATGAAACCCTTTTCGGTGTCTCTCTCCCTGAGACTGCAGAGAGGCTTGATCTCAGAGGAACTTTAAATGTGCTCAAGCTCAAAACATTTTTGCATTTAAGTTTAATGTCAGTTAACATGGAACACGTTTAAGTAAAAATGTCTCATCTCACTTCATTTGCTCTAACATACATCTAATGATAGAAGATAGTTCCTGTATTTGACTTTACTAATCTCACAGTGCTGTTTCTACAGAGGGGCAGAAAGCTAGGCTTGCATTAGCTGTTGCAGGACTGGAAACCAGAGATTCTGTTTTCATTCCAAGGTCTGCCACTAGTACCCACCTCTTTGGGGCTACACCTGTGAAAACAGAGAACATATTTTCATTACCTCAATCAGAGAAAATTGTTTGATCCATTTTGTTTTGTGAACTGCTTGTAGGTTATGGTGATGAGATCCTTAGAAATGTCTGTAAGGAGTAGTATGATATTGTAGAGACACTTTGATGTCCTCTGTTTCACTGAAGTCGGGAGAACTGGTTTTCAGAGAAATCCTTTTTTTCCTTAGCATATATAAACAGCCTCCTGGTGAAATTGTTTGAAACAGATATTAATTTGCATCATTATATATATGGGACAGTTCTGTATGTACACTTCAATGCAGTTTTGTCAAAGAATGCCTTAGATTTAATCATGGTGCATTTAAGAAAAAAATATTATATAGGTTACCTTTTTTCCTATAATATCATATTAGGGAAGCAAATTAAACATAAAATAATAGATAGCATATTTTTTTTATATTCAAGTATTTCATTATTGTGAAGTGTGAATGTATTGACTTTGTTAGTGGGTAAAGACTTTCACCAAATTGGTAAAAGGACATAGTATGGAAGTAAATGATTCAATAGTATTGTGAAACCATTGATTATATACTCAGGGCTGGCAGTGAAACAGCTATACATAAGCTTTGTCCTGAGGAGCCTACATTATAAAGAGGAAACTAGACAAGCTGTGGGAGACTCAGTGTTTTTCTTGTTCGCCTTCATCCCGCTTCCATCCTTCATTTTGAAATGCTCCCTGTGGAGGGCATTAGAAAGTTACGAAGTAGAGCTTCAGGGAGTCTGAAAGAAGCAGCTATAGGCAGCATTGTGGAATAAAAAGGGTAGATTTCCTGGTGCAACTAGCCAGGTGTTTCCTATGCGTGATGAAGAGTTTGTAGTGTAGAGAGGATAGTGAAACAAGAATGCAAATACTACAGTTACATGTGTCTGTAAAATTAATCTCATGTCATGACGTCATGCCGTGCTCATCTTGTGTTTCAGATACTTAAAAGTATGTGAAGTTGGTGTGAGCATCTTGCAGTGATAAGGAGTTGATGATTGCTGGCTACCTGTTGAGTTCAGTTTCTTCTCTTTCAGAGATTATCTGTTTGGATGTTTTTATGAATCTGACCATAGCTCTTGAGCAAAGCTTGTGCCTGTATTATGTACAGACATCAGAGCATTCCCACAGAACTTGCAGTGTATGCAGGGAGCTAAAACCAATAAACTCACTTGGAGCAGTCTCTAGTTTTCCTTTATTTTTCTAATGTTGATGTAGTCAATTTCTGGCACTAATACTGAAATAATGAAATGGTAAAAACATAAGTGCAATACTAATAAAATTTAAATTTTAATCTCCAATTTAAAAAGTAAATTTAGTTTCTAAATATATAATTAGATTTTAAATATAACACAATTTCATTTTGTGTTGTGTTGTGGAGCACGTCCATGCAGCCTTCTGTACTTTGCTTTGAATCATTATCACTGAAATTAGAACTGTCAGTGAGCATCTCCAGACAGATTTTGGTTTCACTCAAGGAGTTATTTCTAGTAGGATGACTGTGCTGGTTTTGGCTGGGATAGAGCTAATTTTCTTCATAGTAGCTAGTATGGGCTAGGCTTTGGATTTGTGCTGGAAACAGTGGTGATAATACTGTTTTAGTTTAACAATGTTTTAATTGCATTTTAATAATGCTTTAGTTGCTGCTGAGCAGGGCTTACACAGAGCCAAGGCCTTTTCTGCTTCTCACCCCACCCCCCCAAGCGAGTGGGCTGGGGGTGCACAAGGAGCTGGGAGGGGACAGAGCCAGAACAGCTGACCCCAACTGACCCAAGGGATCTTCCATACCATACAATGTCATGCTCAGCATATAAATCTGGGGGAAGAAGGAGGAAAGGGGGTGACGTTCGGAGTGATGGTGTTTGTCTTCCCAAGTAACCATTACGCGTGATGGAGCCCTGCTTTCCTGGCGATGGCTGAGCACCTGCCTGCCCATGGGGAGCAGTGAGTGAATTCCTTGGTTTGCTTTCCTTGTGTGGCACGGCTTTTGGTTTACCTACTAAACTGTCTTTATCTCAACCCATGAGTTTTCTGACTTTTACCCTTCTGATTGTCTCCCCTATCCCACCTGGAGGGGAGTGAGTGAGAGGCTTAGTTGCCGGCTGGGGTTAAACCACGACAATGACTTTTGAGAAATATATATTGGTTTTATGCATGTTGTTAGGGTGATTTTTATATGAATTTGTTTGTAGTACCTTTGACTGAGTTTGCGGCTTACTGCAAAACATTCCAAGGTAAAAAGAGCTTTCCAAAAATAGGGTTTACAACTATGGGAGGTCAGACAGTAATGTCAGGGCCTCTGCGTTATAGAATTCATTACTGTAAGTGATGCGGGAAGATGATACATTAAGGCTTAAAAGAAGATGAAAGATTTTTGAAATGCCATTTAGTCTGTTAACTTTCTACAATTCCCTTGATATTCTTTTTTCAATTTCTACAGATATATAAAATGCAGGGATACAATAGGACATATTTCTGTCAACATTGCTATCTCAGTAAAGGTTGCATTTATTCATTCATTTCAAATGAATAATCTGTAACAGTGTGGTTTGCTACATAAAACTGGGAAGTGGGAACTGGGGATCTTGTATTGCATTCTTGCTGATGACACTGACCTGCTTTTCTGGGGTGAAAGAAATCACCTTAGCTTTCTGTACCTTAACTGTCTGGTATATTAAATACATATAAAACAAAGAAGTCAGCTTAGAGTTCTGTGCCTTGACTGTCTGGTGTATTAGGTAGATATAGAACATCTTACATCACAGGACATGATAAGGTTTGCTTAAGTAAATACTATTCATGATTTGTGAGTGTCAATGGGAATTTGCTGATTGATACCCTAATATTACAAAGTTTTGGGACACTCTAGTGTCTATCTCCGGCATTTTCATTTCAGCTTTGTGATTTTCAGCAAACTGATTTTTTTCCCATTACTATGATGAAAAAACAAGGCAGAGAATTATTCTTAAAATGTAACTGTTTGATTTTTGTCTAATTTATTGGAAATATAGAAGACATTTTTCTTATAATGCACTAGGTACTGACTTTGCTGAATCTCTGATATTCTGGCCATGTTGAACTGCACCAAGAGAGAATTACAATATCTATTATAGTGCATGTAGGAAATAAGGTTGAATTTTCAAAAATACTTGCTATAACTTGCTCCAGTGATTAACTCTTTAAAAAATATGACCTTGAAGTGTCAGTACCAGACAGGCGTACAGATGGTTATCCACACCTTGCAATAACCACTGTGAATTCAGCCAGGAGGCAGGTGGGAAGGTTCTAGACATCTGTATCATCTCTCTGGCTTCTGTATCTGTCTCTCAGGGCCTGTACAGCTGCAGCGGCTGCTTCCCTACATGCCATAACCAGGAAGGAAAAGGCAATTGGAATTCTAGTCCCCAGACAAGGACATCAATGGCTGGCACTTGATACTGAATTCCTAACTCACTGTGTGCATTTCACAGTTTTTCCACATCAACAGACTCTTTATGTTGCACATATCTAATACCTCAGTGCACACTTCCAAATTTTCATAATACTTCTTTGCAATACCGCATTTTATTTTAGGACAGAATATAAATATTGCAAACTTTTTTTGCTATATTAAAGAAATTGAAGATCAAGTTATCACCAGATCTTTTGATATTCAGTTTTACAATCCACTGAAATTCTGCTTAAGAGATTTGTACTTTGTGTAGCTGGAATGGCTGCCAATCATGCTTCCCTCATCTATTATCTTATTCAAATTAATACTGGTAAGCTTGAAATACTGTAAGTAGCTTTAGCCCTTCAGTAATCTACTTTTAATGGGAGGAATGAAATACAGTCCATATGGTAACCTGGATGATCTGTTTTGAATTATTTCTGGGATAAGATCAAATACATACCTGAGTTTGGTTACATACCCAATCTCAAATTATTTTCATTAAAAATTAAAATCTCCTTTAAATACACTTAGTCTGAGGCCATCTGTTGATTTCATAAATCCTATAGCCTCAGTTCTTGTATTGGATAAACCTCTCCTACACTACCTTACCATGGAGGTTACAACATCAGAGGTGGCAGTTGTGAGATGGGCTTGGATTGCTGCATGATGGAGTGAAAGAGTGAACAGCATTTGCCTTTTTAAAAGCCTACTTCTGACTCAAGAAAGTAAAAGAAAATAGTGTCTCGGTGACTTCAGCGGGGTTTGGATCAGGTCTCAGTGTGGTAAACTGGCAAATTGTCTGATGCTAAGTATGACTAGATGAGGATAAACAGTGTGCTTCTCCTTATTAAAGACTTTTCTATGTAATGGTATCAACCTATAATAGAATAATAACACATACTTTGTACTTTTATTAAGTGATGTGTTTCTACTAATTGAAAGAGTGGGTAGTTTCACAGAGATAGAAAAAAGGTGATCTTTCTGTAATGTAATATTCATTTAAGCCTCTAGTGGTTTCAGAGTTGTGTTTGAAACAATAGTCCTTGTTCCTGTTTCTGAACTAGTCATTAAGAAGAATACACAGTAGAGTAATCATAATTTTGACTCCCCTTTATAATCATTGATCCATTTCTGTATTACACTGTCAAGAGACTACTATAGCTGCTTAAAAAGAAGCCTGGCTTCAGCAACGGAAAAGCAGCACATCATTCATTAAAGCTAACAGCAAGCATGCAAATCCTAAAATAATTTATCACCAGCGTGGTGGTGGTTGTGGGGCACTTCTAAAAGAGAGGGTCCCAATCAAGCTGCGTGCAGTCTGCAGTGATACAAAGAAGGACTTTTTTGATTGGCAGAAGGTGCTACGTATTTGTAGTTTGACTATGCATTTCAATGGCAAATTGAAGTGTTGTGAAAATATTGAGTCTTAATAGATATAAAACTTCCTCATATTAATTTTTTTTTTTTGTAGACTCCAGGCAGTTGAACATACAGGAAGAAGTTATATTCACTTAAACCATTTCATTAAAGTCGGTGGTTTTCCCAAAGATATAACTACTGTCACTAAAAGCTGTTGATGTGACTATTTTTTATTGTGGTAAACAATAGCATCACATTCCTTGGAGTAATATGTGAGATTTGGATAGCATAATGGACTTCCAGGGCCTTTGAGAAACACCACTATTTTTTGCTGATTTTGTATTAAATAAGTACCAGCCTGTATTTGTGGGTTAATATATGCATACCATTTGGAACGTACTTAGTGACATTATGTAATTCACAGATGTTTTATTATTCATAGTACTGTGCATTCATAGCTCTCTGTAGTCACTGTTGTGCAAAATCTAATGAGGGAGATTCTGTGTGTTTTTTGCTGGCCTTTTAGACTTGTCAAACTCTCATTCAGTCAATTCAAGTCACAAACAATGGGATGTGGTGCCCTTTTCTGATTATTTTGCTATTTGACTGATGGAGTAGAAAGGAGTAAAAATATTGATTTCTTGTAATTTGTGCATGTATATTTCCTGTTGTGAAAATACAGGGGAGGACATAAAAAAGTAAGATCTTATCTTTCCACTGTATTTGGATTGTGCTGTAATTTATCCCTTTGAGAGGGGATAAATTATGGTTAGTATAAGTATTAGGTAAAGATTTTATACACGCTTTTCATAGGTGTACACGAAATCACACTATTATAGATAGGAGTGAACTAAAACAAAATGAGAAAGCGCCTCTGTTTCTGTTGTTGTTTTAAATCTTATTAGAAATGCTTTCTCCAGCTGGTTTACCAATTGACTCTCCTTGATTTCATCATCTGATCAGCACCAGACCACTAGCTGATGAAAGAGAAAGTCAGTGTTACAGATTGCAGTGGCATTTATCATTTTCTATTAATATAAACCCCACAGTGTCTCAGTGCTGTAGTTCTACCAAGGAAAACATAAATCATAGGAATTAAATGAAGTCCAAAAATACTCACTGGAATCAGAATTTTAATTTGGAATTTTGTTACCTTTTTTTTTTAAACCTCTTTTGTTTTCTTATTAGTCATCCCTTTTCTCTGTGACTATTGCATTCTTCATCCCACATTTCTGAACCAGTTTCTTATCTTCATCCCTGCTTGACTGGACTTCTTGGCCTGTGTACCTATAAACTTTCTAATCTCTGTTTTTTCTTCTATCACCATATTTATCATTGATTTCTTGCATGTTATGTTACCATTTTAATTATTGCCATGAAATGTAGTCATTCAGTTGGTAAAAAGTTTATTCACACTTAAACATTCAGTGCTTTAGGTTTAGCTTATGGGTTTTTTTGCATACAGTGGCCTATTCTTGGGAAAACAGTTTTTAATTTGTCCTCCTGTTTCTCCATGGAGAAGTATTCTTCCCTGGGAATACTTCTGGTGAAAATTTAATCTGTCTGTGTTTAAGCTCCCTGTTGTACAGCTTTGTACATGTCTAACATCTCTGACTACCTGCCTTGGTGGAAAAGAAAGGTGTAGTCCTGTGTAGCTTAAACTGACAAAAGCTTAGATAATGAGGGTGATAGTAAGTAGGGACAAATTGGGGCTCGATATCATGACATGTCTCCATTCCTGCCAAAAAACCAATTATCACTGGTCTTTACCAAGGTGGATGGGCCACCTATACTCAACCTGGAAAAGGAACATGTATGAACTTATGTATGTTCGATAAAATATCCCTGACGGTAATGTCTGGAAGCAAAAACAAAGCAGTTTGCAATGTTCTACCTTTCTGTGTTGGGCTAGTGATAGTCTTGCTTTTGAAGACTCTGGCATCAGTATTAGGAAAGTAAATACATAGAATAATGAATCTGACAGTTTTGTATATGCAGTACTTTTCGCACTTTACGTGTTTGTGAAAATGTGCTTTTGATTTATTTAATATTCAGCCATTCACTTTGATGTTCCATTCATTTATATACCACTTCAGTAAATAAACATGTAAAGTCCTTTAGAGCAAATAATAAACCAGTCAGAATGGCTATAGGAGAGTGATGACAAACCCAAGGAACACAGAGACTGATATCAAATCTGAGACATGTATGGGAAAGTTGAGCTTTCTGTCACATTTAAGAGTGTTAGTGTAAGAAGCCAGTAGGAAAGTGACTTTTTTAAAATCTCCCGTATCCAATGAACCTCATTAATGTGAGCTATGCTCCTGAAAGCATACTTCCTTCTGTGGTACTGTTCTGGCTCCCAGTGACTGTGTCAGTGGTTGACAAGCTGCAGCCTTTACACTGGATGAGGGTATAATATTCCAACCTGCTTTTCAGAGCTGTGTCATCTTTGTTATGTGTTCTAATAATTCTAATAATTCTCATAATGTGTATGTCGGGTGGTCCAAAAAATGCTTTGAAGTCTATCGCTGGTCCATACTTGAAGTTTTTTAGGAAGTTCCTGCTTTCGTGATGAACAGAAGTGGCAGAAAACATAAAGCGTACACAGTTTGTTTTGCTTCAACTCGCAAAATTTGTGGGATGGCAAGCCAGTGGTGTTTCGCAAAGTAGCTTACAGAAAGTCCCCAAAATGATGAGAAAGGCATCTTTCAGACCACCAGTGGGTACCTCTCAGATCTGAACTCCCCCTGCAAGCAGGCAATATATTTCATTCTAATGATATGCTCTGCTTCTGTCACTGGTTTACTGTGTGATGAGTAATGGATAAAGGTTTTTAACAGTTTTATATCTAAATTCAAGGAGCGGCAGAAAATATTTGGTTAACTCCCAATATAAAACCAGAACTTATTTCAAAATAGACATCTGTTCTTTGAGGGCTGTGGTACTTTCTAGTCTTTTAGTTCATTCTGTCTCCTGTCGGGACAGGAAACTGAATGGACATTGCTAATCTCACTCAGGCAGATTGGTACCGTCTTCACCACACACAAGGACATCAAGAAAATTTCCAGTCATGGAGATCACATTATCATACGCTGGAGCAATACAGAAGTTGAGTCGCTGGTTCTTTGTCAGCATGATAGCAGTTCCCAGATTTAGGTCTGATGAATACAAATGGACAAGAATACGTATTCTACACAATGTCAAAAGAAAAATGCCCAGGGCAAACTAGCTTCCGTTTGGTTTTATGTGAAAGAAAATGTAAAAAGCAGCAGTTAGTTTCTCCTTTGTCCACCTAGAGTTTTTTCTTCATTCAGTAAGATCCCCTATTGGAGACAGTTTTGCATTATTTTTTTAATTTCAGAGTTTTGCTTTTGAGTAAGTAGAGAACACTCCAGTGGAAGAATACAAAGAAGATGGATGAGACAGCTGATGTCTTGAAATAGGGCTGCTCACTATAATGGCAAAAGAAGATAGGTAGAGAAAAATACAAATAATGAACAAAACCCAACACATGGTTCTCTAAAAGGGAACATTTTTGTCTGTCAGTAGGCTCCAATTCTCAAACTTGAATCCAGCACAAAATAATAATACCTCTTAAGCAGACAATGTTGAAAGAAACTTAGCTGATTTGCAATAAAAGATGAAATCCTTCACTTAAATATTCCACTTGGATCTGTGCCTGAGAGGGGAAGTTGGAAAGACCCTCTTCTCTGGCAAAAAGCCAATTGCAACAAAATGAAGACTTCAAAACTAAGCACAAAAGATCAACCTTAGCAAGTGAGGTTTTAGAAGCTTGGCACTGCTTCATTTTTGCATAGCATCATTATTAATATGTGTTCAATTAAAAATATAAGATCACAGATGTTCTGAAGTGAGCACAAAACCAGAATTCATTGACTGCTGTTGATCACTGTTGATGCTGTACATTGCAGGAGGGCAGTTTGTTTGTACTTTTACAGTGTTGTGAAGAACTAACAAAACTTGTGTAGAATGATTAGGAGATTGTTACATTTTTTGTATAATATATTTATTCTGACATAGAGACATAAGTTTTAAGCAAGTGTTTGTCTGGGGAGATGCTCAGGGAGACAAAATCTTCTGTGTAGTTCTACCACCTGCCTAAAGGTCTCTTTCCAAGTACTTAGTGTCCTCAGTTGGCTGAAGGTGGGAGTACTACTCTCTTCTCAGTACTGCTGAGGCAGGCAATCTTTAGTCTGTTCATATTTTTAATCCTGAACTGTCCCTGGTCCATATAGGGGCTTCATCATCTAAATATGAGAAGTATTCCTCTTCTCTGAGGAGTTCCCTCATCAGCAGAACAATTGGGTTTTTTGTATAAATGACCTCAGAATGGTTGCCTTTTTTTTGTTTCTCTGAAAGGGCCAGCGCTCTTTCAGGTGACAGAGAACAATGTTGGGTTGTATCCCAAAATTGCTGGTTTAGGGGGTTTTGTAATATTGTAATATTCCCTATTATACACAACGTGATGTATGAAGCATAAAGAGATGAAGCCCTTTCATTATGAACCTAGATATGAGTATAGAAGAACAGCAGAAAGGAACTAAGGAGGGCTTCGTTTACTTAAGCTAGATGTAAAAAAAGGAAGACTCATGGATACAATTCTACAAATATTTCAAACTTAATTCTATCAATGTTTATTATGTTTGTCTGTGATTTCCACCCACAAGACAGAGACAAAGCATCTATTCTAACTCTTACGAATAATTTACCCTTTTAGTTTCAAAAGCACTGGTATTTGTAGTTTAGGTTTCTTTTTTAAAGAAGAAGGAGACCTATTTTAAAAGAAATGGTAAGCAGAATACTTCCATAGTTCTTCCAGTGAAACATTCCCCGTTCATAGCCTATATGACAGCTCTGGCAACAATATAAATCTTTCCAACCTTCTTATTCTCATTTAGCTATACTTGTGAGGATATATGTTGAGGGCATCTTAAGCATAAAGAAAACAAAGATGCTAAACTATAAACCAAATATGACAACTAGCATTTTTAACCTGTGTGGATTTGGAAAGGATTTATACTGTATATCAAAGGGTAATGCCTCTGTCCCTCTTTGATATTAAAGAAATTCACCTATGACTTTTTTTTCAGTGCCAGGATTGTTCTATTCTGTTTCTCAGCTCTTATATTCTAGAAAGCTACATGGTTGAACAGTTTAATATTTAAGAAATGCAGAATATTGTCCATGTTGGCATATATAGACTCTCATAGTGTTTGGCAATTAGATTTATGTGCTTGTGTACTGATACAGAAGAATCTCAGTCTCATCATTTTCCTTCTGGAGCAGCAGGGAATGCTATGGAGATAACATAGAAGCCCTTGGCAGCAGTAGACAGTTCCTCAGCCACCCTTTCTTTGCATTTAACTGCAGACGTACTGGTTAGCCTGTAAGGACACTTAAGCCATCCCTGTGCTCACCCTTAACAGTTTAATGCTGGACTTGAAGAAATTAGGAAGTTTTTGGGAAGCAGGAGGCAGGTAAGTCTTAAAATAGGTACATTAGGAAAAAAGTGAAATGGAATTTGAAGGGAAGGAAGAAACTACCTTCCACTCCTCATCTGGTGGCAAAGACAAAAAAAAAAAGAAGCACCAATAAACAAGCAAGCAAGCAAGCAAACAAACAAACAAAGTTTTAGAATGCAACTATGTGACCAGAAGTGAAGAGGTGTTTTCTGATTCCTTATATAGTCTTTAAATGAGTTTGCAAAAGAAAAAATTCTCATTAACATCTGAACTGGTAAGGAACTGGGGCAAGTGCAGTCCCACTGTCACATCACAGTAACATCCCCCTTCAGTTTTTAGTTTATTGCTTGCTATTCAAGATTTGTTTACTTTGAATTCTAAAATGAAATTAAGAGTAAGAGAAAGAAATTAGCTATTATTTTTGGTCAGAATGATAAATGTGAAGCTTGAAACAGCCTCATTTATGGTGATACAAGGATAAGCAAAGGAGCAGAAAAATGCTTCAAAGGGTCTGTATCTCATGGAGCAAAGGAAGTAGTGTATTTGTTGATGCATCTCCTGAGCCCACAGAAACTCTTCTGTATATATACCTCATAATTAGGGCTTCGTGTGCCTGCGGGGAGGGTACACAGCCAGGGAGCAGCCTTTATGCACAGCATGCTACCCTAGCAACCTGATAGATTTCCAGCAGAAATGTGTGTGGGAGTTATTGCTGATCTTTGCAGAGTTAACCCATTTCTGGAGAGAGAAGTATGCACAGCTGTTGTGGACTAGTCAGCATAGCATGGCTTCTGAGATCCATAGAAAAAGAACATGGGCAGTGTATGTTCCTATGTGGTATATGTACCTGGATATTTCTTCCCTTATCCACCAAATCCCTGTGTGGATAGTAATGCGACATCAGCTGCATGAGATGATGCTCACTGTGCTTCTGACCTGTCCTAGGTTGGCCATTTATTTCTCACCTAAGCATGGTACGAGCTTTGAGTGTGTATTTTTCACAGTTATACCAGATTAGCCTTTTTAGAAATGAGTTTCCTACTTGCTGTTCTAGTGCTTCAGAAGAACTCTGAGGAACTGTTTAAGGGATAGTTGGCTTTAAAACATTGTGTTATAAACTTTGGCTACCCAGGGTCAGATTTGCACAGCTATCCAAGCTTCAGCGGTGAGGTGGGCAGCAAACAGAAATAGCTATCTGAAGCTGAGCTCTGCCAGTCCCAGCCAGAGCCCTAGGACTAATTTGAGTATGAGAAAAAGTAAATGAGCACAGAAGAGAGAAAGGGGTCCGGAAAGGAGAGGAATTCTTGTGTCTCACTGAGAACTGACTCCAACAGCAATAGCTGGTTGGGACTAGAACGTTCACTGCTACAGAGTGAAAACCATGTATGTGTCTTGTGGCTGTGTTAATCTCATTCAGTATTTTGAAGGTATAGAGTAGAATATCCCTTGTGGGTGTGCAGAGGGTGGGAAATTGCATAACGGTCAAGAGTAGGACTGTGGTGTGGAGGAGACAATTTTCTGAGTCTCTGATAGGTTGTAGGGACTATTTGCAGCTTGTGTAATTTAATTTTGAACCCCCAGAATAAGAATTTATGTGCACAACTTCTGCTGGTTTCCATCCTGAAAGGAAAGGCATGACAGTCTACTCAGTCATCTGATATCCTCATTAATCAGCACAAAAAAAGATACGTGTGATAGGAAGCCTATATTTGCGTACAGTCTCAATGACATAAATCTGTAAATCTGATTTTAGCTGTCAATTTTATTGGTAGAGTAATGAAAAGACTTTCACCAAGATGCTTGAGTACAAAGCTTTGACAGTCATACAAAGCAGGGAGTTAAGGTTCTAGCCTTACTGAGCTTCAGTGAGTTTACCAGAAATAAAAGTTGAGAGCATCTCACTGAAAGTTTCGTCTTTCCTTGTATTAGCATGTAAAACCTTAAAATTCTGTCAGTGCATTCCGGTTAGGACCCTTGAATTCTTTCTGCGGATTTTCTAACCTAATCTAAGGGAAGATTGTTGAAAAAAGCTATTTGGCGTACATTCTCTGTCATTTTCACTGAGAAAATTTGGAATCAGTTTATACATGAATTAGGTTTGTTCAGAGTTCCAAACACTTTCTCTCTGGTAATCGACTCTCTACTACTAGTTAAAATAGTAGGGCAGAATAGTAATACCTGAACAGGTTGAAGGGAGATAGACTGTTTTGTGAGAAGTTTTCTGTATGTCTTCCTGGTGTTTCTGGGATGCCCAACACTTCTCCCCAAACAAGAGTTACGCAAGTCTCCACATAACTGGTGTGTAAAGGACTGCTCATTTGGCCAAAACCAAAATGAAAGAGAGGATGAGGAGTCCTTGAGATGTACTGCTGCAATGCATCTCCATTACGCTTAGAGAAGTCTAAGGTATATTATTTCTGTTGCTTCACTGGGAAAGAGGTAGGTCTATATTGCTTTAAGAAGAGAATGCTGTAAGCAGCACAGTATAATTTCAGTCATTTTATTGTATATTTACCACCATTTTATTTTACTCAGTTGGAGGAGTGAGATTTGTTTGAACTATTAAAATTAACTTTATAGATAAATATGTCTTTCTGTTACCTGTTTCTCTATCAGTCTTTCTACTGAGTTTGAAATTTTATATTGTTACCCTTCAATACTACCAGCTATTGGACCATCTTCTGCATAAAATCAATAGCTTTACTGAAATCCCTGCTAGGACTGAAGGACCATTCACCTGGAAGAGCAAGAAGGAAGGCTTTGCAAGGTTTTCTAAAGATGCCTGCCTGGATTTACCAGATCCACTGTGGAATATTATTGGTAGAATTCGTAAAAAAAAGACTATCACTTGGGCTGCATGAGAAGTAGTGTTGTTTTTTTTTCACTAATGGAAAACTATGGAACTAAAATATTAAATTTTTACTTTGCACCTTAAATACTTAAAATTAACATTCAAAGTGACATTTTCATCTTGTAAGGTTGAAACTTTCATGAATACAGTCTAAATGAAATTTAGACTAGAGAAGGGAGGCCGTTCATGTGGTATTCATCAGTTGCTATTCTTGTTCAAAACATCTAACTAATAGGAACATAATCATTGCTATTTAGACTAGTTCTGGTCCCTTGAAAACAACACATTAAAATAAGAAACTATTCATCTCACACCTGGGTAAGTTCATCAGGCAATTAAACATGGAAGATACAATTAATCTTTTTCCTCTTCATGATGACATATATAACTGTGGAAGTTAATTTTCTTGTTTTCAAAATTAAGACCGATATCTTATTAATAAAAAATGCATTCTGTATGTTTCGGAACTGGACACCTGTATATTTATTCATATTAGTCTTAAAGCCTTCTCCTCCCACAGTAATGAATGTGTTGTGGGTTTTTTCCTCTTTTTATCATTAAGTCCTTTGCAGGTCAATACTTGATGGAGTTTAATATCTACATCCTTCTCTAGTAACTTGCTTTAGGTTTTTGCATTGTCTCAGTCTCCTCAAATAAGCATAACAAAGAAAACTTCTCTTTTTTTCTGTTTGGCAGGAGGGTCTAACAGCTCCACATCCTTTCTGATCTGACTTTTATGCTTGTATGATACCAGGATAAAAGCATTCAAACTGACCCTGAACTTAATTATTCTCCACATATTTCTTCTGTCATTTTAGCCAAATTTTCACCAGAGCTGTTTTTCCATTTCTCATACATATCCTCAGGACTGAGACTTCTTTTCCTCTTTGCTGGACTGTACCGTCATAAGAAATTGATTTTCGAGTCCAGCCTTTGTCAAATGTTGCTTCCTGCTTTTCACAAACGCCAGTAATTACCACTAAAATTCATTAAATACCACGATAGCAATGGCATCCTGATGCTTGTACTTTTCCACTGACTCCCATTCAAATTCCAAACATTTTAAAAGCTTTTCAAACATTCATCTATCTTCATTTGCTTTGCTTCTCATCCAGTTCCTCTAACACCTGCCCCATCCTTCCTACAGAGTCGTGCCTGCTGGTGTGAAAATATGTTCTTCTGTATAGTTCTGTGAAACAGCCTACTTGCATTTCTCCTTCTGATCAAGCCTTAATTGCCTTTTCAAACTTAATTATAAAAAGCCTACTTTTTCTATGTTTTTTTTTTTCATTGGCCTTTATTTGCACACATTTTCTTTCTGTAATGCTGTTACGGGAGTATGTTACGTTGTACATGCTTCTGTCTTCTTTGCTATTCTAATACATATATCTTTAATGGTGCAGGAAATACATGTGGTGCAAATTGGTTTGCCATTGGCCCATCTCTGTATTCTAGGATGGCTGATCTTACTAAAGTGTAAAACAAACGCACACAATACTGTCTATGACTCTGTTCTACGCGGATATAGAGGGAGTTTGCACGGTACAGCAAGTGTGTCACCTTTTGGCAGGAGTGCCTCCACTGTAGCAGCATTGCTACATGCACTTTTATCTTTGCTCATGTCTTTTCAAACTTACCTTTCAGAAGTCAGTATTGCAACCGGAGAAGAGATAAAGTCATAGAGTTTGAGAGCACTTTAGGGCACTACATAAATCACTGGAGCACTTCAGCCAGGGCTGCTGATGCAGCCTAACAAGAATATGGGATTACCAAATTACAGTGTATGTTATCACAGCACTTTTATGAAAGTGAGTCAGTGGGGAAGGCTTTGAGAGGACTATTTCAAATAGAGTTAGAGTGACTGAGCTGAAACACAAACTGAGTGTGTATCCTCAAGGTATGGAGATGATTTTCACTGGGCCTTTTGCTTATGTTTGACATTTCTAAAGGGCCAAAAGCAAAAATAAGGTATCACATATGGATTTAGAATAAAGTCATAACTTTACCTACAGCAAGATTGTGTTGAGAAAAGAACAGGAGTAAGAGCATTTAAGAGGGATCCAACTTGTAACTTCAGTTGTATTCAGCTAGTAGAATTTTAGCTGTGCGTATATGATAGCTTCTTGACAGGCACTTGCAGCAAATTTGTCAGGTTCCCTGTAGGACCTGTTTTCTGTAAAATTAGAGTGTTGCTTCACTGTATTGCAGAGACTTTCTCCTTCTCCTTGCCCATACTTACTTCAGTTCACATGATATACTATACATGTCTCATTTTACATAGAATGGAGATCAGGGTATCCCTGTCATAAGACATTTGAAGTTTTCCATGCAACCTGCACTATGAAATAACATACTGTGAACTGCAGAGATCACCCTGTTGTGCATCTCTCAACTGGTGACATTATTTCCTGTTGTTAGGAAGGCTGACAGTTCTTGCCTCAAATCAAGATTTGTTCTGCTGCTGAATAATGACACTGTGCAGTACTCTCAATGTGCGGCTCCCTTAGAACCAAGGTAATCCTTTCTGTGACAGGTTACATAAATCCTGTTGGCTTATGCCGCTTTTTCAGAAGCTACAGAAACCACACCATTATTTTGAAAGTTGAAAAAGTTTGTAATTAATTCAGACATTCAGATTGAAATTCAGATTGAAAATCTTGCCATATCTGTCTGAAGTGAAGAATATAACCTGCAGGCTGACCTTGTACAGTAACTGTGTACGTTTCAATACTAGTTCGAGATGTTTAGTCCTATAGTAATAGATATGCAGATTTTATAAAAAGGCATAAACTGTGGTGTTTAATGAGGTACTAAGGCACATCTTGTTTTGAAGAAAATCATGAGTCACTGAAATGTCATGCAGGATTCAACAAGGATAAAATCAATTCTTTATTTTACATAAACTGAGAACATGCTTTGTTGAGCCTACATTAATCTTTTTGCAGTCTTCCTCTGTAACCTGAGGAAAAAAAAATTTCTTACCGTACCAGTTCCTGCTTCCTGCTCATTAACTGTCTTTTAATTCATTTTATCCTTCACTACACTTTTTATGTTTGAAATGCAGTTGAAGTTTCATCTAGTCTGTCCCTTCTTCTCTGATTATAATAAAGGTAGTCTTTTTTTCTTCTCCTACATTATCCTTTGCTCAGCTAAGATTTTCTCCTTTCCATTATTGGGCTTTTATTTGAAATCAGGCACCTTGTGGTTGATCATGTTTATCATACTAGCAATGGCTTTTTTTCTTTTTGACTGTGAAGGTGAGGCAGAGGTATTTTCAACATATAAAAGTTGTTTTAAAAATACATGTGTATACTAATAATATAGCATTTTTCCTTATTTGAATGTATACTGTTTATGAAGAGCCTCTGTAAAATATATAATACAAAAGTTTCAGTAAATTTACAAAACATTTTTAATCCTGGATTCCTATTTTCTTAGGAATTTTGTTCTTGATTTCTTTCCAGAGATGATTAAAAAAACCTCAAAATAAGTTGCTTTTGAAGTCTGAAAAAGGAAACTAAAAAAATTTGCATATAGTCTCTAGGAATGAAAATAATTTCAGAATATATTTATAGAACTATGTACCTATATAATAACTAGAGGTAAGAATAATAATAAATAAAAATTAAGAATATACTCAGCAGCTATTTTTTAGTTACTTTACATCTTCTTCCCCATTACTTTTTTAACTCTTTCTTACCTCGTAGTCTACATTTTTAGATTCTGCTTTGCATGTAATGTTTATTTGACATTCAAAGAGAAGTTTCAACAAGCTCTCTGACATCTTTTCATAGAATTTCAGCAAAATTTATTCACATGTGAAGGCAGAGGGTATTTTGGGGTGAAGGAGTTATTTTAAATAAATAGCTACATATGTTTAATTTTAATCTTCTTAAGTGGGTGAGATGCCATTCGTTAGTTAATATGCAGTTTTCTAGCTGCCAGGATTCTTCTAAGAAAACAGACAAGCAAACATGAATCCCGAGTAATGATACACCACTCAATTGTGCAAATAGAATTATGACAGAATCTAATAAAAGATTTAAATAATAAAATTCTTAGCCTTTTTCACTGTTAATAAGTCACATATGCATTTTAGTTCTCTGCACAGTAGCAGACATGGCCAAAATAGTTGAAACAATAAAGATCTTTTCTTTACAGCTGAATGAAGAACACCGGTACGCAGCTGGAAAGAATTTTATAAAGGATGCTATTCTAAGGGCACATTAGTTTATTTTCTATGGACACATAGAGTACATAAATCATAACAGGACAATTTGTCAGTTTACATACTCATATACACATTTAGAACACATTTTAAAGACCTGTGCTTAAATCCCAGTTGCTTCCCTATCCAGGCTAATTCCTGTATTTAGTGTAAAAATCAATGAGCTCGCTTTGACTATTTTTCTTGTTTCAAAGTATACAGTCATAGACTGGGGCCTGTTATTCTAGGCACATTAAAAATAAGCGCCTTATGGGTAATGAAGGCATTTGATACAGACAAATGAGGATCATAAGCTAATGATTCTACTAATAAAGTTGTCATTAAAACTTCATATGGATTAGAAAAGCAAAAGATCCAAAACACTAAAACATTAAACAAACATTTCAAGACAAATTGTAATAGATTACTAACTGTTGTGTTTTTTGTTTTGGTGTTGTTCCCCCCCACCATTTCTCTTGTGGTAATCTTACAACAGGCATTCTGTATGTTCTATAAATATCTATAAAGGCCTTTCCTGAAGAATTTATTCAACTAAAACAGATATTATTTTCTTATGCTGTATGTGTAGACTTCCATTCAGTTTAAATAATCTAGATTGCTTTTGAGTGGTTACAAAAAGTTATTAAAGGGTGTGGTTTGGTTTACCATATATAAATCAAAGGTGTGTATGAACAGGTATGAATAAATTTTAACTGCAATGAAAGTCCAAAACTGAATTAAGTTCATTCAATAGCTTAAGAACTCTGTTGAAAATTATTCATCATCCCCCCTGCCCAGCAAAGGGATAGCTTCTGATAAGGAGGGTAATACAAATTGTTAGATTAATGGTAAATATATCACACTGTTTTACAATATAATATCTGGTCTAAAATATGCTTTAAAAAGAAGTATAGAAGTATACTCATTTTGGCTGGAATAGTTGTACTAAACCTTCAAATACAGCAGCACTTCAATATCAATTGAAAATCAGTTGTATTTGGAAAGTTAATTTAACCATCAGCAGTGTGAATACCTATTATTATTTTATTGGAGTTTGGAAATTTGACTGAAGTACCATCTTGTAAAATAATCAGGAATACAAAAGAATAATTCATGATAGCACTTTCCCACATGTTTTGGCCTTTCATTTTAAAATATTTTTTCCTCTGTATTTATGTTGTTGGGGTTTTTTTTGGGGGTTTGTTTTTTTTTTTTTTGCACAATACTGATTAATTTCACCCTCACAATTAACTTTTCTAAAAGAGAAACATTTGAATTTCCTGTGCTTTTGGAGTGCCCTATTGCTAAGAATTCCACATAAGGAAATTAAATGTGGGATCAGGGAGGGCCTTATATTGTATTGTAGAATTAAAAATTTTTATGATTGGCATTCTAAAATGGAATTTTTAAGTGTAAACTGTATATTGACTATACACCAGTTCATACACTGGTCTTCAAAAACCACTGGCTTTCACTATAATCAAAACAAGGCCATGTGTTCAAATTCTATATAGCCAAATCCTACAGCTTAGCTTGGCAGAGCAAACTTTGGCCTTAAAATCTTGTCTTTAAAGAACCCTTCATAGGTGAGTGTAATTTCCATCAGTGATATATACCCATTAGATTAGCATATTGCCATAAGTGTTACTAATTTCCATGGAGTGATACATCAAGTTCATTTGTCAGGATGTTAATTCAGTGGTATGTGTTTGGATTTGTCTTGGCCTGGTAATGATGTGGAGGTGGAGCCTATGAGGAATTAAATGCTTATGTTTGGTGGTAATATGAGCGTTCTGCATTGTTAAGATGTAATTTAAATAGACAAAGTTAAAATAGAATTCTATGCCTTTTTTAACAAGGGCAAATTAAATGATTCATCTGGAAATTGCATATCCCCAAAGTAAGCGAAGGAAGAAGTTATGTTCTGTGAAGAAATAGGTTCAATGTGGGTTATGAAGTCTTTTTCTTAAAGGCAAATTGTTAAAATTTAAGAAAATGTCCCCTGATAAGTTACATGATGACCAAATTCAGAATTTCACTTTGTGAAATATTTCTTACGTTATTTGTAAAATTCTTTAAATGAACCCTGATAGTTTTCATTTCAGCTTCAATTGCCACTGTCCTTCAGTACATCAGAGAGTTTTCCTGGCTAGCTTTGGTCACTGGATGATTCTTCATGTGCACATTCCCTGTGAGAAATCAGTACCTACAGTGGGTTCTGCAGCTGGAAGGCCGCCTGATATACACTCCTTAGAGCTGTAGAGCAATGTGCTGGAGTTCTCCACACTGGTATAGTGGTCCACTATCCAGTTTTAAAGATTACATTCTAGTCAGCAATCCTGTGGTGTTAGTTACCTCCTCCTTTGTTCATCACCATTAAAGTAAAAAGGAAGTATTCATAAGCAATGATGTAACAAGGACATATAAAGACATGTTTGCACTGAAGTGGGAAGCTGAGCATGCCTGTACCTGCCTTGTACTTTTATTACTTCCTGAGGTTACTTGGCTGAAGATTGAGTTCTCATGCCTTCTTATGCCTTAAATGTCACATCTTCATTTTGCTATCATAGATTGCAGACCTACATTTTCTTTCGTACCTCAACTCCACCTTTGACGGTTATTGTTATCCCTATCATTCCCTCTTTTCTATACCTTAGTACAAAACATGATGATAACAGGGCCAGTTTTGCATGAATACACAGTCATATGATTTTGATTTTGAAGGATATTATACCTATGTTAATAAAGGCAATCAGGGGTTTTAAGCCATTTTGAATAAGCTAACTTTGAATGAACCATCATGAAAACAGTGAGGACAGAGCAGCAGAAACATAATCGAAATGTGTTTATCTAAACTACTTAGTATTTTTTCTTCTAGCAGTTCCAAGAACTGGAAAGATAAATATTCTTATAGATTAGGGAGTTTATTGTTATTTTTATTATATAATGAGACAGGGATGGCAACTATTTTCAACTAATTCAGTTAAGACCTATCTGCTTTCAAAGCTACTTCATAATGGTGAGAGAGAATATTTCCCTCATGACATTTGTTCTTGTGGCCCTTACTCTGAAGAGCTTTTGTTCTTTCGTGTACATACTGAGGTAAGCATCTGTTTGTGACTCTTCAGCAACTGTGATTGAAATATTATTTTACCGAAAAGCAGGAGAGATTATCTTCCCATGAAATGAAAAGTGAAGTTTGTACATTTTACCTGTCTTGAGGGACTATTTCCAGTTCTATCTCATCTGTCTCACTGTAGTAACCGTTTAATGTTATAATAACACAATACAATATGACAACCGTAAAGTCTTAACAACAGGCTTTATTGTGCTCAGCCTTCTCTATGGCTGCAAAGTTGGAAAATGAAGATAAGGCTGTGGAGGTCTTATCCGTGCTTCAGATTTTCATGGACGCTGGATATTGACTGATTTTTATACAGATTTTATATTGGTTAAATTATTTTAGGTAGGAGCATGGTATTTCTCCCAAAGGAATTGTATGGTGTTACTATGCATGCAGTTATATCAGCTTGCAATAGATTTGGTGACTCACATGAAAAGATATTGTCCATTTCCTTACAGCTGTATTGGTCTGGTTTCTAATACTATTATATCCACATCTACACTTTAGCTAAGTATGGCTTTAAGTATACAGGTATTATTAAAAGGATCAGGCTTTGTGTGTAAACAAAGCCAGAGTCTTTTTTTCAGGAGAGAGAATCGTCATCCATGACTGTGTCACAGCACCCCTCTGCCAGAAGAGCACGCTCCGTGAAGGTGCACCTCAGAAGCAGCCAATCAAATTCTGCATCCTCAGAAACAGAGCAGTTCTGCTCCCTCCAGCATACTAGACACCTTTCTGGGTTCTGATAATGCTATATACTTTTTCACCCAACTCTAGCCAGATTCAAAGGCTGAACCAAAATGGAGCCCTGAACATAGTTTTTCAGAGATCAGCTTGAAATGATAAATTACTTCACCCTGGTTCAAATAATTTAGAAATTAATAATATGATAGCTCTTTTTTTTAACTAAAAAACACTTCCTTTTTAATTTCTTTTCCCCAAATCTATTAAGAAAATAAGGAAAACAGAATTTCTGTTGTGAAGATTCATACATTAATATATTTAAGAAAATCTCTTTTAAAATTTTATCATTACTCCTAAACAACCTAGATAGCTTTACAGGTCTCCTAAATAATCCTCTGGCCTGGACAGCGTAACAGCACAAATGTATTAGTAGACTAGTGCGTGGAGATCTTTTCACATTTGCCTGTATTTCGTTAAAGCGTATATACGTACAGGAAGTCAGTATCATACTCAAGTGCCAGTTAAATCTCACTGAAGGATTTTGACTTTTTACAGAGTGGTGAAGCTCGTTCACAGTACACAACTGCTGGTATCGCAAAAGTGGCAGTAAATTGTCAGAGCCATTTTTATAGTCTGACGATATTTTCCAGAGGAGGCAAGATCTCCTCCATAGTCTTGCTATGTAATCTACATGCAGAGAAGAACAAAAAGAAGCAGATGGCAACTTCTCCTACTTTCTTCCTGCCCCCACAAGCTGGAGTACCACAGGCATGCTGTCTTAATGCTACACATTTTGGCAGATGGCAGCAACAATGTTTAGCCTGTATATATGACAGAGTTATAATGGTAATATATCCAGTTAGGAGAATATTTGATGTGGTAATGATGGGGAGTGCAGTATCTTTCTAATGTTCTCTGGTGTCTGTATTTTCTCTTTAGCTGATGCATACTAGGAAAAAAAAAACAACCCCGAACTATTTAGTGCGCCTTCTTTTTCTCTGAGCCCTGCTGGGTCAGAACCTCACTCAGCAAAACATGAGTAGATCAGTCTCTGTAGACGTGTGAGAATTAATGAACCAACAATATGGATTAACAAGAGTTTAATAAAGCTTTATTGCAATGAAAAATCTTCAATGGGAAACTTCAAAGGAAGAAAGGAAACATGTACAGTGTCTGTTAATTACCGTGGTATTACAGTTTTGTCTGGAGTGAAAAGCATCTGCTGTTGTAATGTTACTTAAGGGTTTTAAAGATAAAGAGTAAGAGTATGGCATACCATAGAGATTGAATGGAAAATAATGCAAAATATGGTTAGCATACTGAAATAAGGGCATAGTGTTCCACATAGTACTCCTCATGTGCACTCCTCGCTTATCCATACAAATGAACAAACATACAAAAGAGTGCACTCTTAGCATCAGTGTTTTTGACATCAGTCTGTGTTCACATGAGTAACCCCATTGACTTAATGGGTCTATTCATGTCAAAAAAGATTTCTCATGTGACCATGGCTTGCAGGGTTACTCCCGGGTTCTAAAAGAGACCTTTACAGCAGTGTAAATCACTAAGTAAAGGAATTATATGTTGTTTCTTACTACACAAGCCTTTGATTTCAATGATTTGATAATCTGAGCCAGGTTGAAACTAATTACTTGAGGCTTACTCAGGACAAAAATGTGTAAGTGGTAAAGAATGCCCACCGACATGAGTGACCGAGCTCTTTGAAAATGCGCTTGCCCTCCTCTTCCTTATAAATGAGATTCAGGTGTAATTATTGTTTGCTAATACAATTA
This sequence comes from Phalacrocorax aristotelis, assembly GCF_949628215.1. Taxonomy (NCBI): domain Eukaryota; kingdom Metazoa; phylum Chordata; class Aves; order Suliformes; family Phalacrocoracidae; genus Phalacrocorax; species Phalacrocorax aristotelis. The sequence goes on along the minus strand of NC_134279.1, from coordinate 61,725,379 downwards.
ACCTTCATGACAAATGACACACATTAATGTACAGAGAATAATTTGTAATTGACTTCTTTCTTGTAGTGGTTCTGTGTTTCTGACAGGTTGAAGAGAGGCAGGAAGTGCACAAAGTTACAGTATCCAGGGTTATCCCATGGAAAAACTTGCTGAATGGTGTAAAAAGAGAAGGAAGAATGGCGATCATAAACTGCATATTGCAGAGGACTATTTATGAGGTTTATGAGGTTTCTGAACCTTATGAGGTTTCTGGACCTCTGACATCCAGCTTGTCTTAAATAGTAAATTAAGAGAACAGTATGATGGCAAATTACACAAAAATTTACTTTGAAACATTCCTTCAGCTAATGATAAAGCTGCCAACTTTTTGGTAAGTTTTAAGAATATAAAATTAAAACTTCAGAAACACACTGTAAATCTTGATTTCCAAGATGGCGTTGTGGATCTAATTCATCACATTAACACTCTTGATCTGGAAGTCAGCAGCAATGAAAGCCAATAGAAAGACTCCATAGAGTTAGTCAGCTTTTCGTTAGACATTTGTTTCACCAACAGTCCTGGCTAATTAAACCCCTTGGTAGTAAAACAAAGATCCCATTATCAGCACTGCAATTTCAGAGAGTGTACAGTTAGATATTTACTCCTTGTGTCTGGCATTTGTTAGCTTGCTTTTTTCTTAAGCAGTGATTCAGCTCGGAGTCCAGATCATTAGATTCAAGAACATAGTGAGGGAGAGGGACCACAAGCAATGAATATTTTTTTCCCCTTGAAACCAGCAAATATGCAAGTGTAATATTCTGTTTGATACATTAGGAGATAGTTTATGTTTTTGTGGAAAATTAACAGTAGCACTTTGCTTTGAAAAACAATATTAGGAAAATGGACATTAAGATTTTCTTTTCCAGTAGGTTCTTTAGATAATGTTGTGTGTCTAAATACCTGTGCATACCTCGTTGGATATATGCAGTCTTTTCCTCCTATCTCCAATTTAGTGGTAAAATTTTGGTGAGCAGGATTTTAAAATGGAAATGCTGTGCGAGATGGAGACAGATTTTTATCTGTGTATGATATGACCAGCTAGACTGCTTCTTGCCATAACACAAGCAAGCTATAAAGATTCCATAGTCTCAGTGTTTCTGGATATTTCATAGTGTCAGCATTTCTGGACAGACTCCCAGTTTTAGAAGGGGAGAAGCTGACCAACACTTTGCCAGTGGTAACAGAAGCCTTTAATCAGAGTCTGGAAAATTAATTCTCTGTAAAAGCATCTGGATGCTTTTCCTGCCTTGTAGTCATCTTCATTTGCAGTGCTTTATGCTTTACTTTTGGGCTCTATCATAAACTGAAGTTAAAAAAAGAAAAGCAAAAGCAAACCTGCTGCCATCAGCAGAAGACAACAGATGCCTCGGTGGGAAATGAGTTTCAAACTGAAAATTAATACAATGAATGGTAGGGCTACAACATGTGGAATATAGAGTGAATTAAAAAGGGGAAATTGCTCTTTCTACTGAGCAAGCTTTTTGGCATATTTTTATTCATGCATTTGATAACACTGTTATCCTAACATTGCTCTGCCTGTAAAGCTTTTCCAACCATAATATAGAAGAGCTTTGTTTTTCCCTTCACTGTGATGACTCTGTCCTTTGGTATTTTTCAAAGCTTGACATGAGGCAGTAATGGTTCTATTAGCTGCACTGTAGCTGCTGAGCTTGCTGTTTTCAGGGAGCATGTCATCACCAGTGCCTTTCTGCAGTTTCCTTATTAGCATGTGTCCTTTACTGACTCTGCAGGAGCTATCACCTAGAATTAAATATTTTCTGCTAGACCTGTCCTTACTCTGTGCAAAATGATTACAATCCATTACACCACCCTTTTGCTGACAGCCAGATACCACTGAGATTACAATAAAATTGCTCCATATTTAAATATGATACTAGCTTGCTGCACTGAGTATCGATAAAAGGAAATGTTGGAAAAAATCCCTTCAGTTCAGTAACTGGTGATGAACTTTTGAGAAGAAAAATGTGGATACTCATTAAAATTATCAGCTATGCTGTAATGGTTGTGATAAACATAATAACGGAAAATGTAAAGCATTCCAATACCTTTTTGTTTCATTAAGGTTGCTAATAAGGTGTAAAGTAACATAGACCTTTACAAGATACAAAAGAGTTGTAATGGAAAACAAAAGCTTTGAAATTTTTCATATTTAATTTTGCCTTTAACACGAAAGATAAATGAAGTATTCTTCTGCATTTCCTAGTGCAAGATCTTCATACGTTGTCAAAAAAAACCCTATGTGCAGACTATTGTTTTTTCATTGAAAAAAAGAGAAACACTGTAGTTGTCATTGCTGATTTGAATGTAAACATGTTCTTTTTTTTTTTTTTTTTTTTGGGGGGGGGCATATTTATCTTCCTTTCAAACCTTATTCCCATAGAATCTCAAAAGTCTCATTGTATAAGTTACCTTTACTTTTACCAAGATACCACCTCCAACATTGTAGAAGATTTTGCTGTGAGCTACTCCCAGTGGGTGTAATATTCTTGCTGCAGCTTCCTTGGAGCTGGTAGGAATTATTGCTGTGTACATAAGAGAAGGTGGCTAAGATCCACCCAAGTGGGTACTTTCTGTTTGGGTATTTTGCTTCTAAAAATTGTGTTCCATAAGTAAAATACTGCTTGAACTTAAAGCCTCCTGCATCACTACACTGCCTTATAGGCAGGGCTATGCTTACATGGCACAGTAAAGTCCTCTTTGTCTGTAAAAGTCTAAGGACACATTTTGTAATTCTGGTATTTTTTTGCTTTTGTAAGCATGCTGCTTTGCTTTATCTCCATCTCATACTAGCCTAAACCATTATAGCAGTGATCAGACTCAGTCTTACTATATCTGAAGAATGGCACTTTATAGATATAATAAGGAAAACTCCCTGCCATGAAGAATTTACCATATAAGCATATCAGTACATTCCTAACTTATATTTTGTAAAATGCTTTACAATTTTAGCCTTGAGGGCTGCCTTTCTTTAACATTCAGCTGGTTTTTTTCATGTTTTACACATGAACCCGCATGCACCACAAGGAAAGATAGATCACTGTCACATTAAAATTTGCATGCCTGCTTCGTAAAAGTCATATGCTTCATTTACATGGGATGATTGGCTACAAACAAATGTATTGTGTAACACATAATTTCGAAATTTATATCCATTTTGGGGAACACCTGTCTTACTATCACTTTGCAGCTTCTCTGTGAAGTGTTTGAAGCAGAGGAAGGGGCCAGTTTGAATAGGACTTCAAAGGATATGAAAATGTTTAAAGACATATTCACCACAGCATCTTTATGTCTAAAAATAAAAGAAGTTCTATTTCAGAGATTTGCTGAATTATAAAAGATAATTAAATGCATGTGTTTTCTGCCAACCCCCTTAGCATATGAAGATTGTCTCATGAATCACTGTACTTTTCTTTAGGCTGTGCTTCTGATTTCAGGGGGTTACCGAGACTTATTTCCCTAATTTTTCCTGCAGGTTGATTTTTTTCATGTTGAAACTACAGAACTATTAATCTCTTTATATTACACTTACAATTTTTTAAAAAAAAAAAAACAAACTTAAACTTCTTATTGTTGTGCCTATTCTTCTGGGTGCAGAGTATTTTTCAAAGTCATACCCTGCATCCTATATTCACATTTAAAGCATGCTGAAATTAGGTTGAAAACAAGTTAGTCATGCCTAACATTATTGGGTTGTGAAATCAAGGTTGACAGCAAGGCTACTTGAACTGCAGCTGTGCCATATACAGCTTAAAGTAGCTCAAATGGGGCTTCCTCATAGGACTCATGTCAATGGTAGGAGGCTTGTGCTGGAGCAGGGTAATCTGAATCGGTCAGAGAAAGCTGATAAGCAACTGCTCATTAAATCAACAACTGCTCTAGGACCACCCTGATGCTCAGAAAGCTCCATTCTGCACAGGAGCCTCTGTGAGAAAGACTCTGAGGAACTGTTTTTACTTCTTACCTCTGCAATACATCCAGAGCTCCTCCTTGACCACTGAATATGTACCATGCAGCTCTTGTCCATATAAGCATGTTGGTATGCAGTCTGTAAGGTCCTGCACCTATGGCATAGCATGAGAATTAGAATCTATTATCACTGAAGTCCATGAAAAAATGTCATTAAACTCACAGATCATGTATGCAAATACTGTGTGTACTATACTTGGAAGGCCTTTGTGTATGAGCTAGGATTTCATACCCTTTTCACCAAGTAATCCTATAGAACTAGTGTCTGCATGAGCTAGTCTCTCATATGTGAATTGATGTGAACATGCACAGCAATGGAGCTAACTGCCTGCAGGCAGGCACCAACAGAAGTTGGGAACTGCTTTCCCATTATGCTTTCTGGCAGCTACCAACACGTTTTCCAAGTGTGTGGGAATGTATGTGTAAGCGTGTATTTATTTATTTATTTTTAGCTGCGCTTGTTTTGTAGACCATTTGGTGAACTACCAGTTATCTATAGACCAGAGCTGGAGTAAGAATGCCTTAGTGGAGTCTGGTATAAGTACAAAAAGTGAGCACGTATTACATATTATGTCTCAAATTATTTATTTTTGTGGGTAAAGGTGTGAAATATGTTCTCCATATCAAACCACTGGAAGAAATACATTATTGAGATGTTCTGGGAACCAACATTGGTCCTAAGGGCCCAAAACAGTTAAGCTTCAAATTCTTTCTTTGCTGAAGTGAAAGCAAGGACAAAATCTATACATAAAAAAAAAAAAAAAGGACTGGTGGGGCTGGAACAAGGAATAGTATTTGTAGCCAACTTACACATAGGGAATATGTAAGCATATGAGTCCAGCATTTTGTGACTCAAACATAGATGACTGTCCAAGTCAGGGATCACCAACAGAGCTGTGTAAGTGCCCCCAGTTATCTCTGTCAAGCTGCGAGTACACGCTGTATTTCCTTGTTCCTGTGATAGAATAGATTCACCTGAATCAGAAATGGTTGACAATTCTTGTCTTTAATAGAAATTAAATTTTTAGTTCCAAGTTTATGTTGCCATTCACAGGTACGTTGGTCTTACATATGGTCTTTTCAGATTCCTAAAGCACAGGATTCCTGGAGAAGGAAGGATGAATAGGATGTTCTCAAATTATTATTAATTATTAAATGACGATAGCTCTTCTTCATTCAGTCATTTCCTAAATCTCTCTAGCCCTGGTAACAAAAATGCACGTTTGTTTAGGGTAAAACACTTCCTAGAAAACGTTATCATTGCCACTCAAACATACACAATTAAAGATATATTATTGTTTATTATTAATGATTTCTCCTGTTTTTTTTCTTGAAAATACAATAAAAACTGCAAAAATATGGTTGATTTCATATATTTCATTATAGCCTATATGTCACATACTTTGTGATGTGACGGTTGCTCCGCTGATGATAAGTTATTTATCTTGTATATATACACATATATATACACACACACAGACAGACTAATAGATAGGTTTTTCATGCCTACCCAGTCAGAAAGCAGTGTGATGATGGGTGGAAGGTTCTGTCTTTTTTGGTTTAAATTGTTTATATAGCACTACATGGAGAAAAAATGTCTGGCATCAAGAAGGTAAAATTTAGGAGCAAGAAGGGACAAGTTCGGTAAAATTTTAGGCATTTAAATAATTTTCTTAAAACTAAAAATGTGTACTGGTTTTGGCTGGGATAGAATTAATTTTCTCCATAGTAGCTAATATAGTGATATCTTTTGGATTTGTGCTGGAAACAGTGGTGATAACACAGGGGTGTTTTGGTTACTGCTGAGCAGGGCTTACACAGAGCCAAGGCCTTTTCTGCTTCTCACCCCACCGCCCCAGCGAGTGGGCTGGGGGTGCACAAGGAGCTGGGAGGGGACACAGCCGGGACAGCTGAGCCCAACTGACCCAAGGGATATTCCATACCATATGATGTCATGCCCAGCATGTAGAGCTGGGGGAAGAAGGAGGAAGGGGGGGGATGTTCCGAGTGATGACGTTTGTCTTCCCAAGTACCTGTTATGTGTGATGGAGCCCTGCTTTCCTGGGGATGGCTGAGCACCTGCCTGCCCATGGGGAGCAGTGAGTGAATTCCTTGTTTTGGTTTGCTTGTGTGTGTGGCTTTTGCTTTACCCATTAAACTGTCTTTATCTCAACCCATGAGTTTTCTGACTTTTACCCTTCTGATTGTCTCCCCGTCCCACTGGGGAGGAGTGAGTGAGCAGCTGTGTGAGGATTAGTTACCGGCTGGGGTTAAACCACCACAAAATTTAAAGAAACTGCTGTTGATTTAAATAAGAGTTTTATCTTAAGTATCTGTTACATATGAATAAATATAATGAGAGTTGTATCAAACTATTCCTACTCAAGAGAAACTACTTTGCTTTCTGGTCTACTCAGTTTTTTTAATATTCGCATAATATCCTCAGTAGCAGTTACATTCAACTACACAAAATTTTCATGTAGAAATGCATCCTTAACCATAGGTGCACACAAAAGCCAGCAGTTACGGGCAAAATTTTCAGGGGATGGACTTCTACTGCCATGTTTAGAATTAACAATACTGACAGGCATTTGCCATTTTCCATTTAAATTGACTGAGTGCTATGAAGATTCAACTCATCAATCCATGCGTTTCTTTTTACATTTAGCTGTAGTGACCTTACAGCACACAAAATATGTCTTTCTGCTGCAGAATTGGGGAGCGGAAATTGTGATTGACTTCTTATTTTTAGAAAACGTGCAACAATAATGTCTAATTTGTACATTACCCTAAATATTGCATCATTTACGTAATAGATGAACGGTCTGTTTCACACCTTGCATTTCTCTGCATAATTTCCATTTGAAGCTTTAGAATTTTAAGTAGCTTACAACTGCAAATCAGATATTACTGCAATCCAGATGTGTATACAGTGTGTACATTGTCTATAGGTTCAAAAGAGAAGACCTGCTTTTGAAAGTATTTCCTTTAGTTTCCTACTTTGTATGCGTGCATAGTTTCTTTCTGTTCAGGATTACTTACCTTTCACAGGTTCCTTTCTGCTGAGCTGTATCTTTCATAAAGGCTAAATAAATTGAACAGCACTTAAATAGGAAGAGAAATGAGGTATGTTCTAATGACTGAAATCTAACCCAGACAATAATTAATTTTAGAAAAGAGGTATTGTTTGTAAATTATTTTAATCCCAAATATTTGGGTTATTATTGTACATGATATAAGGTCCACACCTAATAACAAGAAGTAGCTTTATTGTTACAATATTGAAGGTACTATTGTTCTGAAATGATGAATGTCTGTAGCCCTTAAAAACGGAATTTCTCTCTTTAGAGAATGCATTTGTAAAATGAAAAGAAAAAAAGCGGCAATATGTATGTGTTCGTAATCTGCATACTTACATGCATTAGAATTTAAAGTATGCCACTTTCGTTATGTTACTTAAACAAACAAACAAAAAGCTTATGCATTTCCATTTGCAGTTTTAATTAATTTGTACGTACCAAGGAACAAGCATAGGGGCATTTAGAAATCCAGATTTTTGTGGTACTTTTTTGTGTACAAAACACATCCTGCATCTTCTAGCACTTTTCAGCATCATGTTGTATGACAGAAAGTTCAAAGGAAAAGGAGTGCTAGTAATGCTGAGTTATTCATAGAAGAGAGAGCAAAGCATAATTAGCTCTTTTGCAGGGTGTTCAGCAGCAAGGTAGCTGCTTGGTAGCTACCGTGTATCTCTGACTGCCGGTATTGGCCCTAGTTCAAAGAGCTCTGACATAGGAGTAAGCAAAGCAAGAAAGACAGTTATTAATATGTTTTTCACTGCATTTTGAAGTCACTCTTAACACGTGAAGGAGTCATTTTAATAGCTCTCATTTCTTTTTCTCAAAGCATATCAAAGGCAAAACATTAAAACCAAGCAATATAAAATACAGACTGTCATGTGGAAGATGATTTGTCATTTCTGCAATCAGCTTTGCGTTTTCCATTTTGCTAATATGCCTCTTTCCTCAGAAAAACCTGTTCTGTAAATTCTGTTGATTTCTAAAAGTGGCTATTGTTTTATCTATTTGTCTGTACTGTTATCCTTGGATTTGTTTAATTTGCTGGGAGGGACAGGGGTGTTTTAGTACATTTGCATAGATGTACAGTTGTTCAACTGATCCATAAGCCTAATGAAAAAACTATCATTCCAAAATAATGATTTTAAAAGACTGACCTTGAACTTGATGCCAGGCAGCGTTTTGTTATCTCAGTGCTACCTCAGTTGGAATGTACTATTATTGTGTATGTGCAGCTCTTGCTTGTGTGCCGATAGTGTGAATGATGGGTGTATGGAACTGAACGTGCTGCCGTGAAAGTGTGGACTTTTTTGTAGTGAAGCCTTGCCTAATTCATACACAACAGAGATAGTTGTCTTTCCACTATATGAATTAGAACTCAAGCATAAATTCAGTAGTTATGTTTGGAAAGGTTCAAATTCTCAACGTCCTGTGAGAATTGTGCTTTATTTCTGCAGGTGGCAAGAGTGGAGGGTAAATTGTTTTGCTGTGGCACTCGTGTGTTGTCATGGGATTATATTATCTGTCTACTTACAGCACTGATAATAATGCCAGCCTGATTAATGTGTCCACTTTTATGGCTCTGTTTTTGAATAAGCTTCGAAAGGTCTCGGTGTTTTACTTCAGTGCTTCTTGGAGCTGATCGTATCTGACATACTTTAGGCACACTGGGTTCATCCGCCTCAGCACACTGGAATGTTCTTGCTCTTTGACATAAATGTAAAATCTTTAAGGTGTAGAAACTAGAATTCAATGCAATCCATATTGCAAGGACAGGCAATCAGAGAGGAAAGTCTTCTGTTGCTTTTAAATGTTTTGGAAATTTTCAGTGTGAGTCTATAGCATTCTTCAAGTAGAACGGTCGATTCTGTGGTAAAGAAAGATGAGCAGAAAAAAAGATATAAGGGGTGGGGGGAGGTAGAAATCCCAGGGGAGACTTTACATTCATCTTGATTAGGTGGATTTAGGCATAATTGAAGTGCTGTTGTTACTGGTGGCTGCCTGCAATGAAAAGTTATGCTCTTATAGCTTCCTACAAGGGCATGAGAGGCATTGTGGCCCTGTCTGGTTTGACATCATTAGACAGTATCAAGAAGAGGCAGGCATGTGGAGAAGGGGAGGGTAATTAAAGTGAGCTTGTTCATTACCAAGCAAAATTTTTAAGACTGATGATCAGTATATTTAACATGATGAATAACTGGATAACTTTTAAAATAAGCTGTGTTTTTGTTTGTTTCATCTCTATATGCTTTGGGTTTTTTAAACCAGATATTGCATTTAATATTTAAAAAGTCAGAATACTTAAATATGCTGAGAAAAGCCAGCAGCAATTATAGATACAGATAATTTTAAGGGAATTTTAAAAAGAATATTCTTTTGTTTAAAAATGTTTCTGATATTAATAAGTTTTACACTTTCCTTTGAGATAATTTTAAACTTTGAAACCTTCAACTATTCTATTTTCTTTAGAATATATTTTAAAATATTTTTTTGTTTATGTGACCGTGAACATGTGACCAGGTACACCAAGATATTTTTGGTGTATCTGTATTATCTGAAATTAGAAATTGTTCTTCGCAGTGAATAGCTGAATAAGTGAAAATAAAACATAAATTTAACAGCTATCTAAATATTTATCTTTGCCTGATCCACCAACTAATGTTTCCTTAAACATGAACATTTTCTAGTTATTCCTAGTTTAATTCATTAAAAAAGTATTATTTTTTAAACAAACTTGCAAAAAATTACACTCAATAAATAGCAGAAATTAATGGCATTTAAAAGTTGCAACCCCAAATTTTATTTAGTTCCTCATCAAAAAAAGAATTGCAGAACAGAAAAATTCATTAAAAGATGGAAAAGAAAGAGTAAAAATCTCTCATACTTTCATGTCATGTCTTGACAACATCTTCTGACTTCTGAAGGAAAAAATATAGATCTTGTCCTTGATATCTATACATCTAAGTAGCTTCATTAACATGCATCAGCTGGCAATATCACCATGGAACTTTTAGGTATATTTACAACAAGTAATATATAGTATTTGTGACAGGCAAATCTTTTGTCTCTTCATGACCTTTGTATAGTGAAAAACTGACGTCGTCCTCAAAACAGATCTACCACAAAAGGATGTAGCATTGTCTGTAGTATGCTGTTAATTTAATTTTTTCCTCTTCCTCTAAAAAAACCCCAGGTGTGTGATCAAACTTAGCATTTTATGGCACTGAATTTTAATCTAGAAATACTACACTCTAATGGAATCAAAGAGGGCCCAAGATGTCTAAAAGAATTACTGCAGATGATCTTTTATGATTATCTCAGCTGTTGGAGTTTTTGGGTGACTAAGTACTGGGAAAAATTGAAAGACTTTGGGAATGTCATCTTTTCCAGCTTATTGTCCCTAGTGCCACCAGTGAAAACAATGCTTAATCATGTATTAAGTGTAGAAAAGAGCACATAAATAGTGAGTAATCTTTTACCACTAGTATGCATAGGTGCTAAAATTTGAATTTCAGGGGATCATTTCAGTTGAAAGAGAAAGATGTTGCATAGAATCTCTCAAATAGTTACAAATATATGATCTATTCTTATAAATACAAGGTTATTTTTATAAAGATGCAGTAAGCAACCAATATTTTTCAAGTATTGGTTATCTGCAGCTCTTTTTCACTATCTGAGCTGTGCTGAATAGAGCTGAGCTGCAAGACTGTGGCTACTGTCGTAAACAAAGATTAGATTAGAAAATATATGTATATATAGTCTTCTTAAAATGAAGATCAGTGATTAAAAGGACATGTGTTTAGGGATTTTATTCTTACTATTAAATACAGGAATATTTCAATATTGTTGACATTGAAATCAACAATTACTCACTTGTTTTTTGTATTTTCCTTGCAATAGAAAGAGGATACTGTTATCAAAATATCCTTACAGATGTTTTCATCTAATCCTTCAGTGGTGTTCTGTTTATTTCTCTATTTGTTTATTTGTATTTTTAACCAGAGTCATTACTTGTCTTTTTTTTTTTTTCTTCCCTTGACAAGTAACCAGTGCTACCACTGTAGTGCATCTTGCTTAACATGGGCGTTTTAACAAAAAAAACTTGCTGTAAAACATCATGTTCTAACTGTCAAAATCATTTGGGTTGATTCTTGTGTTCTTACTCACTCTGCATAGTATCGTACTCTTTAAAAAGTCATACCAGTTTCATTGTGGAAGGATTCTGAAAAACAACAGTCTGCTGCTCAGATTTTAATTTATGAAGAATCTCTGAGAAATTTGGAAAACAAAATGAATCATTAACACTAGGAATAGAATTATCATTCACTTAGATTTTCATCCAAAATAAGCACACCAGAGGACACCTAAGACTTTGAGCAACCTTGGCATGTATTTTAAAACATAATGTAGAGACTGCAATAAATAAAACTTCCAAAAAAAGCAGCACTCTTCTGTCCTCCCACTCTCTAACACCCCGTTTAATTTCTAGTCATAAGACCCGTGCACCTCCATCACACCTTCCCACGAGATATCCCACCCGTTACTGCCTCAGTCAGCTCACACAGATGGACTTTGTAGCATACCCAGAATGTCAACAGTTTATGGCTATTTTAGACCTTGGCAAGGAAACGCATTCCAGGGGAAAGGTCCCTTGCGAAAGAATGCTTTGCCAGCAGCTCTGCCGTCTTTTGTAAAGAGGGGAATCGAGTTTGAGGGCATCTGCAGGTGTCAACAATGGCAATGTAAATTGCACAGGCAAGTGCTGACCACAACTCAGATCAGCATTTTTGCTAAAAATCTGTCTACTATATCATTGATTCAAGATGCTGTTATTTTATATATTGAGAAATATTCTCATTTTTTATGATGACCTTCCTGTATCTATGCTTTGATTACTACCAGCTGCTTTTGATTACATTTAATGGATCATACAATTTTGCCCAGTATCGCTTAATATTATTTCCATGCGTCATAATGTTAAGCACAAATTAATAATTAATTGATTAAAATAATAAACTATGCTAGTCATTTGTGTTTTCCTCTAGATTGTAGTTGTGTCCATTAGTTAGTTTCCTATTGTTTTTCCCCATCATAATACAATTTATATTCATCATAAAGTTCTCCTAAATCATACTCTGCAATTTATTAATATTTGTTAATGTGTAATTAAATCCAAAATTATATGATAGAATAAGGCTATGATCCTTCACAGATATATATAAGCTTTGCTACTAATCCCTTAGAACTGAATGCAGTGCTTAAGTAAGGAAATCTTTTCATGTTCACAAGTCTTTGTAGGATTTTCTGTTAGCCTCATGCATGTTAAGAGTTACCATTCTGAGAGTAAAGCTCTGTGGAGGACATGAAAGACCAATATATGTATATTGTACGGGTCTGTATGCATTGTATGTGTGATTGTAAGGTAAAGATACTCAAGATCCCTGTGCGTGCACATATATATTTTGATTTTGCTTATGTTTTCCACAGTCATTAAAACAACTTATAAAACAGTACAGAATAATAACACCATAAGAACTGAAAGTTTCATCACAAAAATGGATCTCCTTAGTCCATGCATGTGAGGCTCAGTTAATTTTAATGCATTCCAAAGGTCTGACTGAAAAGCGTAAGCACTTTAACTCTTTTTAAAATTGTATCTGTTGTATTTCTGCCTCCAACATACTGAATTAAGAAATATAAATTTGAAGTTCAAAAGAGTAAAATGCCCATAATTCTTTGAAATGTTGGTCACTTATAGAGCAAAATGACATTTTCTGTTTTGCACAAAAAAAATTATAAAAATTAATTTGCAGCCCATTACAGTGCCATCATTGAGAAACAATAATTACCAATAGTTAAATGTTAAATATAATGATATTTATTGATGATATATATTATATCATATATCTAGATACATATATATTTCATAAGTAAATATTAAATATTAAAATACAAAATGTATGTACATATTTAAGAAAGCTGGAACTGTATTTTGAATCTGTCTATAGTAGCATGATCAGTTTGAGATTCTCCTAGTTGGAGCCAAAACCAAAGAAGGAAGTAATTCAAATCACCCAACTGCTGGAGAAGCAAAGGACCAGCCTATCTGATACCTTGCAGCAAAGTCTGGGCTTTTGTCAGGCATCCTATTTAACACTGGAGTGAATCCAGATGAGGGCCACCAAAATGCTAAGAACATGTGACACCCAAGGAGAGGTTGAAAGAATAGAGTTTCCTGGCAAGATGGAGCTCTTGGATGCTATTGTCAACCGTATAACGGGTGGTTGATCTGGGTTTTTCTCAAAGGTTGACAGTAACAAGAAAAGGGACAAGGCTCAAAAGCTGCAACAAGAACAATTCTAATTAGCTATTAGGAAGAAAAATTTTACTGCGAAGGTGGTCAAACAGTACAAGAGGTTGCCCAGAGGGGCAGTAGAACCTCCCTTCCTGGAAACTTGACTGGGCAAAGCCTTGAACTACCTGCTTTTTAAGTTGTCCCAGTTTGGGGCAGGAGGACGTAACAGAGCCCCCGCCAGTCATGCTATGATTTACTGTGCAATACACTCGATATTCCACCTAAGGCAGTTAGGTGATTGGCAGTTAGTGTTCATTACAACACAGACACAAACTTCCTGAAAAGACGAAGTTTATGGGTAAGATTTTAATCTGATATAAATCATCATAGATTATTTGAAGTCATTGAAAATTAACTAATTAAGTGTAGGTGAGGATCTACTCTTGTATCCTTTAAAATCTAATTTGTGGGTCATATTTAGTTAGAACTCTTCTTTGCTTCAAAGTGTTTAATCTAAGGGCTTCGGAAATACTCTGTTCTCATCATGCTGTAATGTTATCATGCTGTTCCACATATGCCTTTCAACTATAGAAGATGGGATTTACCCATGAACAGATATGCTAACTTCTTAATGCTTTGTCTCCAAGAAGTCTGGGATTTTTAAAAGAACTAGGTACTCAGATCTTATTGATATTCTGGTTTGACATTTCCAGGCCAAATTATCTCCTGACTTATATTTTATTGATTTAATTGGAAGAGAGTCGGGCCCTCAGTTTCTCAGCATCAGATGATTAACTTAATTATCCCCCTTGCCTTCCCCCCACTGCGGCCTTGGTGTCAGTAAAAACTTCTGTTTATTGCCCTTACTCTAGTACCACACTCAGATTAATGGTGAATCACATTCTAGCTTTTATGTTGTTTAGCAGAGGAATCCTTTGTCTTCAGCTTCTCTTTTCCTCTGGTAGGGGGAACTGTCAATCTAGGAAGCAATAACTATAAGGGAAAAATGTTTCTGCAATAGGCTTTTTTTGCGATTGTCACTGACCTAATGAGGTATGTGTGTACTCTGTGTTGTCTGGGCAGAGGAATACTTGAACAATTAAAATGTTATTATTCTGTGTTAAAGCTCAGAATTTATCACAAACTCTGGAAATAATTTAAGCACCAAAACAATCTAGAGTTAAATTATTTTAATTCAGCCACTCAGATTTTTATTACGTTATATCAGAGATCCATGCACATTTTGGGAGGCTACTTTTGTGCAGGCCATTACCACCCTGTTATCAGACATTTGTGCACATAAGGGGATACATTGTGCTAATTAGCTCAGACAGTTTTACAAATATATGGCTTGCCACCAAGCATGCAATAGTGCTCATGAAATTCAAGTCTTACTATATGAAAAACTGATCATTAAATTGTCAAGTATTGGGATTCACCCAACATAAAAGCAGAAGTACAATTATAATTTTTATAGTCATAGTTTCAGTCTGTCTACATAAAAAAAGCCATAAGAAATTCAGCATAAGAAATTTCTCAGTTCTCAAAACCTAATTAAAAATTAATAATAAACTCTACAGAAACTGATGATACCAGAAAAAATGCTGGTACCGTTTCATTCCAGTCCCTGATCTGGAATGACAAGAATCTCTGGAGTGATGGTATCTTTTAGCTTCCTTCCTGACACAGAAGAATGTCCTTGAGGATGTCTGTAGAGGGTGCAAAGCATAAAAGGAAACCAGAGCTTTCAAACAGAGTTTCTCTGCTTACTTAAGAGTAGGGGGATTTTTTATGACAATTCCTAGTTGTAAAAGGCAATTCAGTTCACATACATAAGAAATGGGACTGGAAAAAAACTTCTTGTGTCATCAAATACAGTTTCCTTTTTTGAAGCCCAACAGTCAATCCCATTTACCAAAGTCATCAAATACAATCTTAAAACTATTGTTTTCCTGAGTGTTCGTAGAGGAAATAACCTAATTTATTTGAGGATTTATAAACCTTTCTGTTTCCTAAGTTTTCTTCGTATTTAGGTTGCAAACATTTGGGTCTTTCAGACAAATAGATTTTTTTGTTAATCTTTTCTCTTTTCTTATTTTCCCTGGTGTTTACGGAACAATCAGTAACAGTTTATGTATTATCAGCTTCTATATGAAGCAAGTTGTCTGACTCTGAGGCACATTTTTACAATAAAAAGACTTTTTTGAATGACCCAGCAGTATAGTTTTTATTCCTGATTTTAAAATAGTGTGAATTTTGCCTGGTCTGGAAATGGAACATGATTATTTTATTTCATAAAGTTTAAGGAAATGAGACTCAATGAATTCAGGAGACACCTAAGGATTCTATTTTCTTTTACTTGATTTGAAGTTTTACAGATACTCTATCTTGTGTCTCTTTAAGGAAAATGTCCGTCTGCTCATAGCCTGCAGAAATACTGCAAGAAAGAGCTTTTATTCAATTAGCATTAACTAAGACTATAGCATTTAGCCATTCATTTAAGGGAAAACAATAAAAAATCAATATGGCATAGCCTATGAACATTAAAGGTCCAAAGCTGCTCTTTGTCAGTTTGCCAGTCATTATCCATTGTAGAGATAGGTGATTGCTACTTTGCTCCTGTTGTTTATAGCAGGAACACCTGACAATAATTACACCATTGTCAGCAATTCCTCCTGAAATGATTTAGGGAGTAGTAGCTCAGATGAAACAGACTTGGATTTAGCACAACTGATTCAACTGTATCTTCAGAATGATGAACTGAATTAAAAATGCATTTCCTGATCTTCCATTCTGAGATTTTTTTTTTCACTTTGAGGCTAGAGTCAATTTTGAAGTTGATAACTATGATAAAAATTGACCCTTGTACAGGAATAATTTTCTTAGAAATATTTATCATTCTGTGTGCATGTGTGCTGGGACTGTTTATTATGAGAGAAGAAAACAATGCATGCTAAAGGGAAAAGTCTGTTTAAACACTGTTCCAAAAAGCCTTAAGAATCATTTGGTGAGTTATTGCCATTGAGGTTACAGCTGACCTTATTTTTTTTTAATCATATGACTTCTATTTCACAAGTAAGAGGTCTTCTGTTCTGTTTTCTCATATATAGAATTCTTTGCACTGCTCATTTTACTTCAATTGTCTTTGATGCATATTATAGTAAGGTATCCTTGTGCTCAGCTATGTGTTTGTAGAACTCCATAAAACACAGTTTCTTGTGTTCATATCTGGGTAAAATTTGGCATCCCATTTATCATGGGAGTGTACTAGGTTTGTGATGTTGATAACTGGCTTCTGTTTCCTTTATGAAGCCAAACTGTAGCCCGATTGAGCTGATAAATACGTTCCACAGGCTTCCAAGATTTGTAGTCAACAGTCACTATTTAGGCAACACTGTGTGCTAATGTGAGCTTAAAGATGAAAGCAAAGGCAGTTTTGGTTGAGATAACATCTAATTACCAACACCAACTCCTTTTGGATGCCTCCTCTCCTTGATTCTTTTGGGGCTCCTATTACTATATCAGTACACTGTAAATGAAATTATAATAATTATATTAATATTCAGAGTAGTCTTATTTGTTTTCTTCTTTCTTATTGGATGCTATTTTAGTTCTTTTTTTCCCTGCTTGGATTTTCTTTTGTTCATTTTCAGTTGCGTGTTTGGTCAAAAAGTCGTTATTTGAAAAGATCATTTAGAAAGGCTTAAAATAAATACAGATTATATTTTTTTTCAATCTGAATAACAATTTTGGTCAAAGTTTAGGATTCTAAGAAAAGAAAAAAATGTTCTCCAGACATTCGACTTGAGATAGAATCCCTTATCCATATATTTTTAAAGTTTCGTGTTTCTGAAGACAGTCAGCTGATATCAGTTATCGTCAAAGATACTATGAGTAATCTCTTCAAATATGTTCATGTCTTTCATGACTCTATGGCGTGGTACTTGCAAACCACAGTATCAAGTTCCAACTTTCCAACTTTAAAAATGTAAGTTAATAAAATTTCCTATGCAAGTAGCCAAATTAAGCAAAATTAATCCAAATTAATCCCCCAAATCAGTAGAAGGAAATTTAGCTTTTATATACCTGCCTTGACTCCACAGATACAAAATTCACCTTCTTTTACACAGAGTGTGTAAACACAAGAAAAAACAAACTGTGTCCAAATCAAGTACCTTCAGGAACTGCAGATCTTAAAGAACGTCATTACGTAAGTCTCTGCTGCTGCTGACTGCCTGTGTCTCTGCAGTAGTGCCAACCCTTCTGAAGAGTTTGAATCCTGCTCTGAATAATAGACAAAATTGTATCAGAGTCTCAAATTCTGCAATGATCTTTAGGCAGTTTCTTTATCAGCATAGTACTGAGAATGGGAGGCATCCTCACCTTCATAAATCATTATCAGTCTTCTGGTTTAAACACATTAGAGTCTCAAGATTCTTTCAATTATGGTCACTTTCAGAGTGACCTATTAGTTTAAAAATTGCCTTCCTTGATGCAATTCCTGCTTTTTCAGTTGTCAGTATATATTCCCTTGAGATAAGCATGGACCTTTCAAAGGCAAGAATCAGAACAAATGGCCTTCTCCTCCTACAGAGCTCTGTCAAAGAGAAATATATTTCCATATTTAACAGTAAGTTAATTCATGCAATAGAAAAACATATCTAGAAGACTGCTACAGGGGAAATTGTCAACCAGTACCTTGTTTTAACTGATTTATGGAAACTTTACCTCAGGAGTAACTAAAATTTTGGTTTACTTATAAGCATCTTATTTGTCTTTGTGCCATTATAGGGTAGCTCTGAATGCTATTACTCAATCAACAATTAAGGAAATAATAATAAAAATAATGAATTTATATTCTTTATAGCACAAACTTATTGGAGAACTCTAACTAGAGTAAGAAATAACAAAATTTCTACTATTTCCATGTATTACGGTGAAAAAAAAAAAGTGATAGTGTTTACTTTTGTGTTTCTACTGAGAAAAGATATTATGTGTTTTTCCTTATTCTGCATCCTTTACATAAGTAGACATAGGATAATAAAATAATCCTGAAGCACCTGAAAACCTCTATGTTTCTTGTTTAGTTTATAAGACCAGAGATATCACTTTAGGGAACAGGTTCCCTTTGTTTCAAACAAATTCCTTTTTCAGTACACCTTAGAGACAATACTGGACCTTTCCTACTGAGATACCACACAGGTTTAGGGAATGATTAACGTGGGTTAACAATTGTAGGAATTGGGGAAATAAAATCCATCTCTGTGACCCAAGAAAAAAACCACCAAAACCAAAAAACAAACCAGAAGGCAACCAAACTATCTGATCTCTTGTTAAGACTCTATTTAGGCATTAGCCTGAGGAAGTAATTTGCAATCTATGGAAAGCTTAATTTTTCATTCAGTTACATCAGTTTCATATGCTGCCTCTCCACTGAAAATGAAATCAGTACAATTAGTTGACAAAAGTAATATAAACAGGTGTGTAAATATAGCATTAAATGGATATGCTGATCAGGAAGCATTGAAGTTTTATCAACCCATTAATATGTTCACTAATCGTTATATCATCCAGTGGAGTAATTCAGTTGTTACCAATACTGTTTATTGATCACCTGAAAGACTAGGTAATTTGTCAGTTGGACTTCTGTAGTTGTTATTATAACTACTTGTATAATTGCTCATATTAATGGCACCTATAATTTGCTTACATATTTATATAGTCCACTTATTCAGAGCTTATTTCCAGCCTTTAGTTAATAAGATCGAGTTCACTTGAACCTTGAGAGAAAATTGATTGAAAATATCAATGCTATATTTCTTGTATTCAGAGCAAGTCTATGAGCTAAATTTTTAATATTTTTTGCTAATAGTTAATTTTTCAAATTCTATTATTTATGTATTCTATGACAAGTTTGGGTTTGTCAGTATTGCTTATCAGTATTGTTCATGTTCATTGGCTACCTACTGACATATTAGATTCTGTATCACTGTTTTAACAATTTTGCTTGTATTTTGCTATTTCATTTGTTTCTGTAAGAAGTTTCTAAATGTCAGACTCAGCATGATTATTCTCTTAATTCAGCTGTATAGTAATAAATAGTATAAAAAAATTGCCTCCCAGCAAATTCAGTGGAGATTTTACAGACAATTTTATTAGGAATTATTCTTAGATTTTTTTTCAAAAGTGTACACTTTAAAAAGTTCTGCCAGCAGTTAACCCTCCTTCGCTACATAGTCATGCACACACAAGTTTTTTTCCTTTGTCATTCTGCTGTAGAAAGAATGAAAAACATATAGAAAATAATTAAAAATAAAGAGCAATCTTCTTGAATGTGCTCAGAACACAAATGCTCTTTTTCTATTTCAGTTCTTCTTAGAAGAGTTGAAATAGGATTTTCAGTTTTCTTTTCAGAGCTATGTTGAAACATGACCAAGAGACACTCAAGACCCTAGAGAGAAGGTCAGTCAGCAATTCCATTTATAACCCACCTCTGTCTCTCCACACTGTTTTAAAAGCTTTTTTGAATTGATTTTTAGATGCTTTAGCAGCAACAAGTTTATCACTGGCTATGTACAACATATAAAAATAAAATTAAAACTTAATAAGGTAGGTGATAAGTGAACAAGTCCATTGAACTTCACAGAACAGTGCCTGCCCTTCCAGGGTATTAATAGCATCTTCTCTTTAAGCAGCTGTACATTCAGAATTCACTAAGGCCATCAACAAAAGTTTATCTGATCTCAAAATACATTCAGATATTTTACCTTTTATTTCAGAGATACATATATATGTGTATATATATATTTACCATAGACATCTCGGTGCTTTCTAGTGAAATTAAAGATAAATTTTGTATAAGGATCTCTTTTCCCTCAAATAGTTTAGTGAAGTCCCTGGGAGAAAAGAGATGTTTGTAGCTCATACCATACTATGTTATGGTAAGGTCTCACGTGACTAACTTTTCAAATCTGTCTAAGCAGCCAGACAGGTTTTATACTTGTTTCTGCTTAGCTCAGGAGCTCAGCAAAGTGTATGTTCTTAGATATGTCTGCGCCTTCGGACCCTTGTAGAATTTGGGATCCAATCATAAAGCATCCAGGATGGTGCTTCAAATGAAGGCATTCAATGCTTTGTATTGATTTTAGATGCTGTCAGAAGTAGCTAATGCTGGTGAATAAGCAGCCTGGATCAGTTCGTGAGATATAGTGATTTGAAGTCAGTCCAAAGTTCCAGGTTCATTGCAGAATAACCAAGATACGACTAGTCTCATTCTGTTATGCCTATGAAGCACAAAGATGGAACTAATTTGATGTAAAAACCTGTGTGATGATTTTAGTTGGTTTTGATGTGGGTTGTAAATACACTAGTCATTTATGCTTGATTATAACAGGAGGCAGAGCTGCAGAAATTATAGGTGATGTAAATTATATGGCAAAAAGGATACAAATTAAGTATTTATCACTGAAAAGTGTATTGTATCTCTTAGTCAGAATTTTGGTTTTCAAGGCACTGACACTGTGAATCACTTCATACAAAAGTGCTTTTATGCAGTAAGCCAGAACTGAACACGAAACAGTAAATTTCTAGTATAGAGAATTAATTAGGAAAAAACCACCCCCAAATCACGTGTTCATTTAACATTTATCCTGTCTTTGTAATTAAAACTGCTTTATTCTTTGCAACAACAATGATTAATACGTTGTCTCCACAGATAATAAGTAGTTTGCCTTTTTACTTTGGCGTTTCTCAAAATTGTGTGTTTTTTCAGATGATACTGCCAATAAATCATACTTTATCCTAAGTATTAGTTCACTGCATTTTTCAGCAAAGCTGCATGCAAGGTTTTTCAACAATGCTTGAGAAGGTGAATATTTAGATGGAATTAATTTACATAAAACATGAGAAAGTAGTTACTCCAGATGTAGGGAGAGATTCCAAAGGATTAGTCAGCCTCAGAACTGTGCTAGAGGAGAGAGAATATGTTCTCCAGTGTCACTGTTCTGTTTAATCAGCTCCAATTCTGACACACGTCTGAGTGTACTTGAAGTGCAGTAAACTTTCTGTGAGCACCACAGATGCAGAACGTGTGGGAATAGTATCCTACCGAAAGAACAGAAAGTGATCAGCCAGATAAATGCCATTGGAGGCAATGTAAAAAAAGCTCAAAGTAGCAAAGATTTTGCTTGTAGCAAATAATATTTGGCAATTTTTTTTAGCTACAGTTCTTAAAAACAAATAAGTAAAGCTTATAAAATATCATTATTATTACTATGACCAGAAAAATTTATAAAGCAGATGGGGTGAAAGGATGTACCACATTCTTGTTAAGCTCATCCATCTTCCTTATGTTTTCATTATTGTAACTATTTTCATTTAAAATAAGTATAAGGTAAAGGATTTTCCAGAGACAGGATTATTTTTCAAGGCTGAAAGTTGTATCCCTTTTAAATTTATTGGAAGAAGAATTATTTCTGTCATTTGGAGCCAGTTCTTCTAAAGATGCAAAATACAAAAAAGATATGAAGATACAAAATGTTATCTTTCATGTCCTCAATTTCCGTGGTTTATTACTGTTTTACAAAGAATCAAATACTGGTGTATGATTTTACTAAGCAGTGACCAGTGCTGGTACCCAGGTTCTGTTGTGGTCACCAAAAATAGAACTACACATTTTATCCAGTAAAGACTCCAAATATCCTTATAACTTGCAACTCTCAAGGTGTTTGGGGATCCGTATAGTTTTTCTGTGGAAAGACCCAGAAATAGTGGTACAGCGTACATTACAATGACGTACTTTGAATATCTAAGCAAAAGGTTTTGATTGACCTGTTTCTACTTTTTTCCCTCGGTTATTGTTTTGTAAGAAAAATCTGAATTATCAGTTTTTAATTCCAATTTGGAATGGGACAATTATATCAAAAAACATTGAATTAATTACCAACATCATGCTACATGTCTCTGGAGAAGTGTATCGGTTTTACCACCTTAAATTATATATTCAGAATGTATATAGTAAACTTAATATTTTCAGTGTATTGCCTCAGAGAAAATCTTAATCAAGGTAAAGTAACCATAAATGAAAATTGCCCATTAACTTTTAACTTAATTAATATTTCATGATAAAAGTGTTATAAATGCAAGTAACAATTCCATACAAATTTTCACATTACATGTTTTCATATAGAGTTGCTTTAAGTAGTAGACTTTTTAAAGTGTGATGACATTCTGAAGGCCCTTTTGTATAAAAAATGCAATTTACACCTCTCTGTGGTTTATGATAAAACACATAATAGTGGCACGTGACCTCAATTAATTCAATTCCTTTCAATAAATGCTGATTAGGTAGAATGCATTTGGATTGCTTTCTGTGCTTATGCAGCAGTATTGTAGGATAATGCAAGCTTTTGACTGAGTCAAGCTATCTCAAAAATAAAACACAAACCAAAATATATTGTAATTGATAATGCTTTCTAAAGGTTTTTGAAATGTCTTCTCCTTGGTTCTTCAAATCAATTTGTTTACCTGTGTAAACCATTGTTTGCACTAATTCCTTTTACAATGTCTCTTATTCCCATTTCTTGTGTGAGTGCAAAGAGGAATTTGACTAAATCGTTCTCACCTTAACCTGTAGGATGCTTCTGATTTTCACAGCTAGCACCTTCCTCTTGAAGAATGAAAACTTTAATTCTGCAATAGCCTTAATTACCTGTGGAATAAACCCTTCCAGGAGGTTGGTTCAGTTGTGACTCACAGTTAATGCACCTTTATGAAGAAACCAAATGGGACTATATAGTAATACACTTTTAATTGCTTTTAATCCTCTAAATAAGATGAAGTTTAGCTTCACAGTCTTTGGATTATATGGGTAAACTTGGTTATGTGTCAAAGTGAGCTGCAAAGGTAGGAGTCCTTTAGAGCCTAATTCTACTCTTTTTCTACTTAAAGCAATGGAAAAGTACTTTATTATTTGCTCTTAATAGGTCAGAAGCAAGAAACTTCTGAGTCATTTAAAAGTATGAAGATATTATGAGATTCAGTCTACACTGAGTTGTGATCTGTTAGACAGCCATTGTCATCAGTAAAATATGTCAGCATTATTAATGTTAGAGACATGAATCAGGTATTCGGCATCTGAAAGCAATGACAGGTAATTTTACCTCAGTGTAGACATAGCCCTTAACATATGTGCCTGGATTTTTCAATATATTTATTCTTCCCCTGTAGTTCCTGTTTTACAAAACGGATTCTGTTATTTCTTCATGCTAACTATTGTTATTTAAAAAAATCAAGTTAGAATTTTATATTTCTAATGATTATTCTCAGTCATGTCCCTCCCATTGATATTACTGTAACAGTAGTTCCATGCAGAGAGATATACCAAATAGCATATATGTGTCACTGATTGTTGTGTTTACTGGTATTTTATGAATCATCAAGATACAGGTAGATTCCCAAGAGATATAATACTGATGATTTTGAAATATCACTAAACTCCCTCATCATAATTCTTTTTTCTCATTACCATTTTGGACTGCTTTTACTGACTGTTTTAGTGGGAGCTGTTAGGAGTTAAGGCTGTCTTAAAGTGCAGAGGGAAAATATCAAATGGTGTGAGATCAGCAAGACTGTAAATAACATGGGAGTAGGAGAAAATGAGCAAAATGAGAACAACTGAACAACTTCATTTCAGAACGGTTGTTATCAAACATTCATTTTAGTTTGAAATACTACTCGGTAAGAAGATATCTCTTTAAAAAGAGTATTTCTATAGTTCCAGCAATTATCTATGTCTATAAATCAGGCAAATTCATGACAAGTATATCTGATGGGGCTTTCATAATCTCTGTTTCCATTAAAGTAAATAGAGAAACTGTTCTAACTGACTGGGTATAGTTAGCGTTGTATCCACAAAGTTTAGTTATTTTTTTTAAAAAGCCTTTACAAAAAGGAAATATTAATTGCTTTTGATATCAGGCTTTGATCTTGTTTTAATGTTATTTACACCCCACAATTATAGTGGAAAGTGAGTGTGTGCGTGTGTCAATTTGAAATGTATCTGGAATGAATATATTTTTTACGTATTAATCTTACAATTTTTTTCTCCTATATTTACTTTAGTCACAGAAGAAGATCCAGAATAAAACAGATAATTTGCTATTTGAACTTAAAAATGTGAATATGAACATATAGGCAATATTGCTGGCGTATCTGTAGAAATTCTTTCAGACCTGTCCCTGAGCACCCAGAACTGCAGGGGAAGGCCAAACTGCATGAAAGGGTAAAATAGGTTGGTGCTTAGTATAATTAAATCTCAGGTGTGTTGGTTAATTCTGACTTGGATGTGAGATACAAAACAAGAAACACTGAACGCTAATGGTTCTGTTGCTTCCTTGAAAATGATAACACGCAGCAGGATGTATGATTTTTAATTAATAAACAGGCACCTAAAGTGCATGATGAGTCACAGGGTAAAGCCAAATGTTTTCAGACACACTGCTAGGCAGTTGCATATACAGGTGCCAAGATACTGAGGAGGTTGTAACTGAAATTGTTCCGTAAGTAGTTAAGAAAAATAAAGCACCCAGAAACCTTGCCCTCCCTTAAGTATGTCTGTGCAGAACATATTATAAGTAAACATTCAACTCATGGTAGATGGTGATTTTTTTAAGCAGTGGTGTTTACTGGGGCTGTGCGTAATGCTTGTGAGTCTCCATGCTACTTTTTGAGGGTGCACATGCCATCACCCTTTCTCTGTTACCCTTTGCTGCCCATGCCAGTCAGAGTAAAGCTGAAGTGTCTAGTCCACTACCTTTCATTATACTTCAAGGCAGGAGAAGACCTGTTGTGCTTTGCCTGTGCAGTCATTCTTTTATTGCTGGCTCTTTCAGGTGAAATATTGTGGCAGACATAACAGTGGTTTTTTTTTTATTTATCATTGAACAAATGATAAAACTAGGCTAAAGCCTTTATATTTGTGAAAGATGCATCTACTACATAGCTTGAAAGTTGTTTTTCCTGAGGACATGAAAGTTTAAAGGACACCTGTTTCAAAATTTGCAGAGGGGATTGTTATTTCACACCAGATATGTGAAAAAACAGGTTTTACGCAATGAGAGGGGCAAAGTCATCCCTAACACTAAATCCTAGGCACTAGAACAACATGCTTTAATTGATCTGAAACAAAACATGGGCCCAGGAGCTCAGTTTCAGCTCCGACGTGGCTGTTCCTGAATTGTTGTTTGGATTTCCTGGGTTGACCTTGAACCTGGCTTATTACCTTGCTTTAGCCTGATGCTCACTAGGCTGTTGACAGGACCTGTTAGTGTCACCGCCCTGCGCTGCTTGCCTGGCTGAGGTGCAGTGGAGCTGCTCCCTCCTGGTGCAGTCACTGGGTGGCCTGTGTCATAACCACCCTGGGTTCCTGGCTCATGTTCCTGTAGGGATCAGCCCAGCTCCTGCTCCTCCCAGATACTAAGCATCTTTTCTGGCACCGGACTGAGAGGTTGCCTTTCTAGTTGACTTCAGAGACATTCTGGAGTACCTCTGGGCAGAGTTGGGCAGCATGGTGTTATTTAACCTTAATTACTATACATTTTTTAATAGAATTTGGCAAGCACTAGAGGAGTGGGAGGGATTGCATTATTCCACTCTGAAGCACTGAGTCAGCATAAGGATAAATCACAATAGCTGACTAGCCAGAATTACAGTGGTGTGCATTCAACATGTCACTTTATCCCTATTGATCCTACAGAGCATATTTACCATATTTATCCTCTTTGTACTTTTATTCCGATGCTTAAGCATGGGAAGACCAAGCTTCCTTATTAGTATTTATATCATTGACGTAGAACTTGAGGCCCATAACCAATGGTAACTAAACTAATACCAACCAAAAATAAAACCGAAACTATTATTGTGCGCTAGTGTAGCGCAGTGAAAAATTGCATTCTCTACTGAAATGCAACCTACAGTTTCTAGAACTGATGTCAGTTCTAGATGATGGAGTGAGATAATACTGACAGTCTTCCCCCTGCCCCTGAGGAATCAACAGCACCCTAGAAATTTCTGTAGCAAGCAGTGTATCCAACCACAAATTATGATCTCAGTCATGCAAATTAAGGAGTTTGCTTGCTTGCTTGCTTGTTTTTCAGGAGTAACCCTGGATTTCAGATCCTTTATTCTAGGGAGGCATGAAATCAGTCTGGATGTTTTATCCCCACAGGAGAATAAGATCACGTACTCTTTTCTTGTTGTTTCTTCTGGTTTTGACATAATGATCAAGGTTTAAATAAAGAAAAAACATAGTCTTTATGGGCATAATGACCAATGAAATTTGTCTCAAAGACCATTTTCTGATGTTTTTTCCATGAACTGATCCTGCTTGCAGCCATTAAGACTCATGATAGTACCTAATTGCATGAGTGTTGAAACACTCGGAACAGGGAATGTGGTTCTTTGGATTCTCTTCTGGACCAGGAAGAGCTCTACTAGAAGAAATATTTTTCAAGTGGAAGAGGTTCTTGATTCCTCCTGAAATATAGACAGTCTGCCTATAGGCCTTGATATTTAAATATTTTATTTCATCCTGCCTTTCAAATAGGTCAATATCTCATCAGTTCATTTGAAGTTTATCACAAAGCAGTTCCAGCTTGTCACCTGTTGGTACAATTTTATACTGTTTATTCTCTTTGTGATGGTATTGATATTTCGTCAATTGCTCTTTTAGTTTTACATACTGGTCAGACTGCCTAATTTTGATAAACTGTTTTCCCAGGGTGCATTGCATTCTTCTCATTGTTAAATTACTTCAACCAAAAGAATAAGGGAGCTCAAGGCATTCAAGAATAGATTTTACTTATATGATATTTTGCCAGGACAGCATGATGCTGATACTAGATTTTTTCCATAGCATGGTTTTATAATTCCATTTGAAACAGTCAATTTATCTGTTCTTTATTATGTTTTGTTTTTTTGCTAAACCTCCACATGACATTTGGAATAAAAAAAATTAATCACAAAAGTCCAGGCCTGTGCTTTATTTTGTGCAGAGGACTTAACCATTATGGTTTTGCACCATCTTTTTCTTTGTAAAGCTTGATATACAAAATTGACCAACCATTTCATATCAAAGAATGACAGCATTGATCATGTAATGCGCATCTGGGTTATCAGCTAGCTGGTACATGTCTCCTACATATCTGGCTTGCTTCACCAGAGTTCAGATGACCACAACTGCCTATGTCAGAAATTTGCCAATACAATTCAGTAGCCCTTAACAAATTCTAAGGCTTAGACTCAGTTTCTGGGTTCAGTACCATGTACAGGAGAATGTATTACAGCTTCTGTTTGCCTGAAGAATCCTCAGTTCATCCTTACCATCCCAAACAGGTTCGCTTTTCTGCTCACCTACAGTGTTCAACTCAGACAAATACTCTATCTGACATGCATTTAAAATACAAATTAATTTGCTTTACAGTTAAAATTGTTTCTATGACAGCACATGCTGTCAATATGAATCACATGATTAATCCTGTTAAGGATCCTCAGCTTCTGTGGTCTTTGAATGAACAAGTAATGGAGGTCTTTATCTAAAGATGGCTATGGCCAGTGTCCCTGTTCTCACCCACCCATATTTGTGTTTTCCTGAAAGACTGGGTGGAAGTGCAAGGTGTATGGGTAGCTCTGATAGACTCTTTTGTAATAATAAATAAAGTAAAATGACTTTTAGTGGCTAGGTAGCATACCTGTAGCATGAAAAAGAAATGACATCAAGGGGAGTGTTTCCAGAATTTTCCCCATGGAATGCTTTTCTGTTAGAAATGTCATTTGTCAAGTTTAAAATAGTTTGCAGAAGTGTGCTAATATTTACATTTTTTAAAGGGAAACAAAAGATTAATTTTTATTGCTACTATTGAAATAGATTTTTTCATTTGAATATTATAAATAAAATAAGAAACATCCAAGCCAGTTTGCTGGCTTTGATTGATCTGAAGCAAAACATGGCAGAGTTTTCCATGGAAAACGTATTCTGAAAGGAAAACAAGGTATGGAGATCAGTGCAAATATCTGCTGTAGTTAGGATTAGGTCAATATACATGTTCCTGAGATCTAGCATTATTGCGTTGAAATAAGACAGTAAGACCAGAAGCAGTACTTCAGTGTCAGACACTTGTAACAATTTGCAAAATATTTTTCGTAACTTCTAGATTAGTAATTTGTCCTTTTAATGTTTCTAATAAAGACCATAAAAAATTAATTACTTCCATAATTCAACTTTATAAAAGATTTTCAGGTCTTTTGTGGGCCTTTGGGGCTGGTTAAAGACCAATAGCTGTAAGGATGCCAGGATCTCTCTTGCTCCTCTCATTGCATCTTGTGTGCAGCCCTTCTTGCTATTCTTTCAGTTATATTTTTAATGCTGCTTTACCCAAAATTGTCCTATTGCAGCTCTGGGAAGGAATATGTATGCTAATTTCTCCACAGAATAGTACAAGAAATCAATGTTACATAGAGTGTGCATGAAGAAGGAAATAGAAGTGAGTATGAAAAACCTACAGGGGAAAAAAGCTGTAAAATTGCAGCAGACAGAAACAAATAACTTAGTGCTGTTCTTACTTCTCGAAATTAACAAAAAAAAAAATTCTGGAGAAAAATGATTGACTACTCTTTCCGTTAAATATTTTTAAATGCATCTCCTCTTGTGCTACTTATCTTTGAAGGTAAAGTAGTTTTTCTTAAGGACCAGCACTGAGTACTTCAGTAAATGCATGTATTTCTCAGCACCGTTTGTCTTCCCCTCCCCTTGGGAGCCCACTCAGACACCCACGTACATACAGATGTTTTCTGACCTTGTGAATTTTAAAACATGCATTCTAAATAGTAGAGAATTGCAGTAGCTCAGGTTAATAATTAACCATGCCCCTTAAACCCCTAGGAGGCACTCACTTGCTCACTTACTAGAGACCCATCATCCCCAGGAGACACCTGTTGCTGTGCTTGCTCACTTCAAATTTAAGTGTTCCTATTTCTGTCTCAAATGTTGGAGAACATGTTAGTGCAGACTCAAGGCATATTGCTGCCAAGGGTTTACTTCCAATTTACAATGGCTTGAAGAGAGGGCGATCTGGAAAGAGCAAGAAATATACCAGCTTGCTACTGCAAATGTATGTCAGGAATTTAAAATTCAGTTGCTCATTTGGGGTTTTCCTCTGCTTTTTTTTAAACATCATTTATAGTTATATTGAGAGGCAGAACTAATGGTATGTATGTCAAACCCCAATAAATCCCTCTACTTGAAAAACAGCTAGAGAGGTTTGAACACAGGTATGTTGGCAGACAGGCATTTCTTTTTGAAATGGTAAAGATTGTATTATTGATTATTTAATTATTAATTCTTAGTTATTAAGCTGAGAATGACCTGTAGTAAGACATGCCAATTCTAATAGCCATCTGTGGTTGTTCAAAGTCTTTGTAGCTACTGGAAATATGCTCGTATTTAATCTCTAGTGAGGTGTGAGTCTAATTCGCTATTGGTTTCAATGTGCTTCTCATTTATGGCCTGCAGAGGAAATCAGCCCCCTTTAGCCATTACTCCTTCCCTGGCAATATGTATGGAAGCTGATTCATCTCTTCTGAACTCTGGATTGTTCTCTGATACCTTTGGGAAGAACTAGTTATACAGCTCCTAACACTCCCATGGTACTCCTGAGAGCTGCTTAAACAAAAAAGAATTCTTGTAACTACATTTCAGTCTAGTATTGCCATGTTCACACAGAACAGAACATATTAGGAAGACTGTTCTTGGTAGATATGGGAGGTGAAATGAAGTAGAGATTCTTTGTAATTTAGAATACTGATTTTGACCTCACTTATATCTTTGTAACACCATCATAACTTCTGTGAAGTCACCCTCTGATTTAAATTGTGCTGAATTCCAGAGTCCCTTTCCAAAACTATCTCTGTGTCCCATTTCTGTCAGTAATCCTAATCTAGGAACACAAGGGGATAATTTTTTATATTTATCTTAACTAGTGATGGCATATGAATTAAAGTGAATTAAAGCATCCTGTGCTGCTCTGAATATTCATACATCTTGTGCTTTTGCTTACTTGATACGGTTACTTACAAATAAACAGAGATTACTGGTACTCATTAATATTCTGGATTACTTGTAAATTTCAGTGTCATAGCCTAGTTTAAAATTATAACTTGTCATTCAGAAAAGTGAAGTATTGACAAATATCTTGATATCTTTGAAGTGCAAGTACGTACTTACTGCAAAAGAGCTCTGTCCAAGAGTTGTCTTTATGCTGAAACACTGGACAGTAAAAATGTTGGACATAAACCTTAAGAGGAAACTATCCATGATTCTCCTATTGCTAAGTAAACAGGTATCAACTTCAAACAGTTGACAAAATGTCTGGAAGTATACAAGTGACTTACGAGTCTATATTCCAGGACTATGAAAAGCATTGGAATGATAACGTGTTTCATGAGTTTAGCCCCTACAAATCATTCTGCTCTGATTGGATGTCATTGTAGCCTTTTTCAGTATGTTGACAGCAAACATGGCCATCTGTGTTGTTAACGTATGTGCCCATGATACCAATTTTCTGTCACCATAGTACTTCCTTACCCTTTTTTCAAGTCTGAAAGTGATTGAATCTGCTGCTTCCTTGTCAAGTGTTGTTCCTCTTAAGTAGAGAGAAGTCTAAAATCTGAGTTTGATTGTGAAATACCAGTTTTGGAGCATCCAAAATGGAGGCTAATAAAAACCAATAAAATAGCTAGTGAGTTCATTAGTCTTAGTTAGCAATTCATATTTAGAATAACATTCTGAGCTGCGTGCTTCCACCATTCTGATAAGGTGACTTGGAAATATGTGTATATGAAAAAAATCTTAAGTATTACAAAATTCATTGCATAACTGCTGTATGCAGGATCAACTACTTGCTTACTAAAATATCTCCATTTATCATGTCATTAGCAACACTGTATAAATAGCTTGAATTTGATATATGTATTAAAGATCCCTTAGCAAGCCAAATAATGCAGTAAGTATAACCAAAACCGTTAACACATGGGTCTTTGCTTCAGTGCTCTGCATGAACATTCCTAGAGGCTTCAGGCAGATTTTTAATTTTACAAGTTACATTCCATCCTAACTACCTCATCAGAGGAATCTTACGTCCATCCAGATTCAGACAAATCATTTTAACTACTTGACTGACTT
This sequence comes from Phalacrocorax aristotelis, assembly GCF_949628215.1. Classification (NCBI taxonomy): domain Eukaryota; kingdom Metazoa; phylum Chordata; class Aves; order Suliformes; family Phalacrocoracidae; genus Phalacrocorax; species Phalacrocorax aristotelis. Next base: position 61,693,746 of record NC_134279.1, on the reverse strand, counting down.
AGGAACTCACTACATTTCTTTCTGTCTAAAATCCATAGGAAGTAATAGTGGCAAAAAACTCCTTAGTTTTCATTAAAACTTGATTTTTCATTACTGCTCCTTCAGAGTACAACTCTTCAGAGTTTGTTTCCGTTTGTTCGTTACATCTTATCTAAACTATTGAAATGACTGGTACTGGGACAGGGATGAGAACCCTCCCTTAGGCACCCGCAGGTACAGAATGTCACTTCTTGTGTTTGGTTGCAGAATGTGGTTTCTCATCTTTGTATTTTGGATTATATATGTTCTATATAGTTTGCAGGGGATGCAAATTAATTTCCAGGTTTTTCATTATGAATTGTGAACCCTAAGCTTTGTATTAGAAATAATTTTCCTGCAATACTGTCATGAACTTTGGAATCAGCAGTCCCAGTTTGTTGTTTTTTCTCCCAGACGTAAATTCATAGATGCCACGGGAGACATGTTCTTAGCAATCAGCTGGTAATTCTGGAGTACATTCTTGGCAGCTTGAGTTGAACCTGAGCTTTTGGTACACATTTGGTATTGTAATTCCCTTACCAATGGGTATCATGACTGGTTATCCCTCTGAATCTGTTTTTTAGTTAAATGTGCAGGGTAAAGAAGATGAACTTGGAGGAGTGTAATTTTAAGAGAGACCACTATAATTTTCATTATGTGAATTACATTCAGATATTATGTGACCTTATAAACACATATTGTAATAACAGCAATCACAGCAAGGACTTTAACATTCCTAAAAGTTCTCTCCACTGCTATTGACTTCTTATTTGATCTTAAGTGTGAAATGAGCATGAAAAAAGAATAATTTGTCTATTTGATCAGCAATGTTTTTAACCTAGTTACCTAACATCACGACTTACTGGATAGAAAAACATTAAACATTACATATCACATATATAGTGAATTAAATTATTCTGTACTGGTGTGAATTATTATATGGTGGTCATTCTTCACACATGGAAAAGTTCCATATGTCCATTAAATATGAGACTTATCATACCTCAGTGACTCATGCACACCACCTATATATAATAGGTCAATGTGCTGGTTTTGGCTGAGAAGGGGTTAATTCTCCTCATTGTGGGGGTCGGCTACCTTTCCAGCTTCCCGCGCTCTGCCGCGTGGCGTGGCAGGGGGGGCTGGGAGGGGCGGGGCCGTGGTGGGGGCGGCTGACCCCGACTGGCCAATGGCAGGTTCATTCCATACCATGTGACGCCATGACCAGTATATTGGGGGGGGGGGGGGGGGGGGGGGGGGGGTGTGTGTGTGTGTGTGTGTGCAGTTGGTGGCTCGGGAGCGGCGCGGCGCCGGGTCGGCGGGAGGCTGCGGCGCGTGCGGTTCGTTTTGGTGGTTCGGTCCCCTCTCCCCTCCCTTCCCCCCTCCCCCAGGGCTTTGCGCCTCTCGTTGTTCTCCTTTCCATTGCATTTCTGTTGTTGTTTCTTTTAATTTTAATTATTAAACTGTTCTTATCCCAACCCACGAGCGTTACCCTTCTGATTCCCTTCCCCATCTACCGGTGGGGGAGTGAGCGAGCGGCTGTGTGGGGCTGAGCTGCCGGCTGAACCACGGCAGTCAAATGTACCCAGATTTTCCAGACAGAAAAATGTGAACCCTATAGTTGGGGAAATCACTTTACTTTTCTTAGCCTGTGCTTATTCCTTGATGATGTAATCTGTAATGAATTATTTATAAATAATTCTATATAGTTAAAATAATGTGTATTTCTGAACTACTCTGATCTCCTCAGGCAAAAACATGCCATATCATTGCATTAACCTAGAGAATATCTGAGCTTGTTCATGTTAAGCACTTTTTATGTCAGTATATTTGTGTTTAATACTGCTTAGTATTTTCTGATAAATCTTGTAAGAGATTTTCTTCAGTCCAGAATACACACAGTCCATAAGTTGTTTTAGAAACAAAGCACTATTTGGCAAGAAATATGTATATATATGGGTAGTCAGACAGCTGATTTACACTTTTCCTGCTGTCCTGCCCTTTTTACGCTATTGTCTTTTATATTACTTGTGCTGGAGGGCCCAGAACTGGAAACAGCATTCCATGTGTGGCCTCACCAGTGCTGAGCAGAGGAAAAGGATCACCTCCCTTGACCCGCTGGCACCAGTCCTCCTATTGCATTCCAGGATAGTAGGGTACTTGACAAAAGGCAGTGGGCACAAACTGAAACACATGAGGTTTTCTCTGAACATTGGGAAACACTCTTACTGTGATGGTGACTGAGCACTGGCACAGGTTGCCCAGAGAGGCTGTGGAGTCACCAGCCTTGGAAGTGTTCAAAAGCTGTCTGGACATGGTCCTGGAAAACTGGCTGTAGGTGTCCCTGCTTGAGCAAGAGGATTGAACAAGATCACCTCTAGAGGTTTTTTCCAACTTCAGCCATTCTGTGATTCTGTGATTACTTACAACACAGACCTGAGTCAGCAAACGGACATAAAAGCTAAAGGAACTCAGCCTTCTCATATTTGTGTCCTTGATACTAAGCTACAAACTAATCTTGGATTCTCTCTGACATACTTGTCCATCTGTCAATAGGGAGAGAGGCACCAGCTGGATTATGGCTTCTGTAACCTCTAGCACTGTCCTATCAGCTGACCCAAAGACCAGCATGTCAGATATACACAGGTTTCATATAAAAGAAAGATGGGAAGCACAGGAAAAGGGAATGTGAGAAAAGGGATCGCACAAATGATTCTGTGTGCAAATACACTTGTGCCCAGGGTATGTGTGCAGTTTTAGGAAATTTTGTAAAGGTTATATGTGTATATTTTAAATAAAGTTGTATGTTTTATTGTGTCTGTAGGATTCAGTAGAGAGGGCTTTTCTATCCAGAAATCTCAGTGCATTAGATCTGTTGCATGTGGGTTGCATACAGGGGTCACTGAAATATAATAGTTCTGACACCTTATAAAACTTACAGGGTTCTTCCACTTATGAAAAGTGGAGAGACCGCTTTTAATCGGGGAGACCTTATTGCAGCCTTTTAGTACTTAAAGGGGGACTATAGGAAAGATGGGAACAATCTCTTTAGCAAGGCCGGTTGTGACAGGGCAAGGGGTAATGGCTTTAAACTTAAAGGAGGGTAGATTTAGACTGGATATAAGGAAAAAATTTTTTACAATGAGGGTGGTGAAACACTGGAACAGGTTGCCCAGAGAGGCTGTGGAGGCCCCATCCCTAGAAATATTCAAGATCAGGGCTCTGAGCAACCTGATCTAGTCGAAGATGTCCCTGCTCACTGCGGGGGGGGTTGGACTAGATGGCCTCTAAAGGTTCCTTCCAACATAAACCATTCTATGATTCTATGATGGGTAGGGAGAAGAAAAATACAGAAAAGAAAAAAAATAGATGTATCTGAAAAAATGCTTTTTTTCTTATCAAAATGAAAATCTGTTGAATGAACAGTTTTGGAAAGCATTTATCATTTATAAACATGTATCAAAAACATGTATTGCTAAATTCAGCTTGAAATCCAGCTAAATTCTGAAAGAGTAAATAAAAATATTTTATTTTAAAATAAAATTCATGTTTTAAATTATTTCAAAATCCCTTCCTTATTTTTCCACAAAAACCTGCATCAAGTTTGCCTTGAAATCTCTTTGTCCTGAAATGACACTTGATGTCAAACCACTTGCAAGGGAAACCATTTGCAGCTCAACTTTAATGTATTTAAATGCATTCTTAAAAACAGACATACTATAAAACGTTTCAGGAAAATATATATTTAGTGGAAAACCATAAGCATTTTTATCTGTGTAGGAAAGATTTCAGATATTTGCATACTAAAAAGAGAATTTTTCCTTGTGTGCATTAAAATGGGATAGAAAAGTAAGTGAACATAAAGAAAATCTCTTACACAGTTTTCTTGGGCTTTAACAAATTTTAAAAAAAGGACAGTCTTTCAATGCTTTAAATGTTGTTTTCTTTCCCTGTGGCTTACAATGTATTTTTGTATATGTGTTGTAAAACATCTACTTGTGCCATGTTGTCAGATGCTTATCAGGCCAAATTTAGATGAAGTGAAAGGACAGTGCCAAAGAATATCTGTGAATTCAGGCTTGATCTTAAAATTAGAATTTGAAATATTAGCATAATTGTGCAGCTACAGAGTCTCTAGTTTTAGCTGTTTTCATAGTTCAGTGAAGTTGAGAGTTTTTTAGAGCACACATATCCGTTACAAATTCTGCTGAGACAGAGTAGTCGCAGAATATATTCTTGAAAGTTGGACACAGTCAATGTTTGTGATGTCCTGGGGATGTGCCCCTCACCCTCAGTTATTTTTGCCATATTTATTTGCAAAGGCTAATACTCTGGAAACAATTGAAAGATAATTTGCATAATGATATGCAGTATTGGAAAGATTATGTCAGTGATATGTTTGCATATTTATAGTAGTGTTGCTGGCCAGAAATTTACATATGTTTTTGTTCCCACTTCCAAGAAGATACATAGCAAATGATAAGTATGGAAATCAGCAGTATCCTCTGTGTTCTAGATTCTTAGGGTTGTGGTGGCCCCCAATTGTAACCTCAGTTATTTGAAATAATGTTACGTTAGCTTGTGCCGTTTTTCCTATCTGTACTCCCAGTCTGTACCATAAATGTACAAGATCAGGGTAACCATTATAGGAAGGTAAAGGGTAATCCTTGTTTTGAATCTACAGACATGTGAAAGACATTGCCAAAGCAAAATATTACATTTGTGCTGAGCCAGAAATTAAATATAGACTTTCCAACATCCTTTTCCTTTCCTTTCAACTTCCTTCCTTCTATCTGGAGTGCTGTGATAAATGTAATTACATGAACACCACTTAATTATTTTACAATTAGAGAATTGTGCATTTTCTGTTACCTTATACATAATGCTTAAAAAAGGTACAACTTCATCTTTGAAGGCATGAAATTAAAAAAATAGATTAGTCAATTGATCTAAATAGCTCTAAACTTTGTTCCATTCATAGTTCTGAATAAGAGCTATATATTCAATTATACACATACTGCAACTTTACATCTATTTTGATCCAATAACCTATAATTACACAGAACAATCTGAGAAAGCAGTGTCACTGAAGATGAAGATATCAGCGTAAAATCAATTAGAATCAATTTATTCAAATCTGCCTTTTAGTACAAGTATTGAATTCCTTTTTCACTTTAAAGGTCTTGAATTAATTTTTTTGGAAGGAAGTTCTGCTCAAAGTTTCTTTTCCTTATATCTGCCCAGACTTTCTGCTTTGTTTGTCCCAAACGGAAAAGAGAAACATCTTTTTCTGCCATTTATCTAGGATATTTTTTTGGTCAAACCCAAATGTAAATATTTGTGCTTTGAAAGTAACAGACATAAAGCTGATACAGTGCTAAATAATTTTGTTGGCCAGATGGCATAGTGGCAGCAATAAAAGCAGCCAAATGGGAGAGCAACATTTAATTCTGGACTTTGCAATATGGGTCTGCTGTTGGTGAGATTGATACTTTTTTATTTTTAGAGGGCATTGACCAGAAAGTGTTCTCGCTAATGCCAGCTGGCTTCATGAAGTACATGCTGCCTCATCCAATCAAGAACCAAGACTGTCTGCAGCCATGACAATATTGTTGTCGATTATGTTGTTTTGTTTGGAAAAAGCAAAACATCTTGGTATAACTAGGCAAAGAACAGACGCCTAAAGTCAGACAACAAGAGTGCATTGATTTATATCAGCTGAGGATTTGACCTCTGTAATCTTATTCATTCATGCAAAGCAAATGAAGAATAAATAGTGAAATTAATCCTGAAAGTTGCCAAGTTCAAAGTGGAAATTGCACACATCTATATGGTGTTGTATGAATAGAAATGCAAAGCACTTAAGAAGCTCACAAACAGCCTTCCAGTGCCATTCATTTAGAGATGGCTCCGGTGACTTCACATGGCAATACAATTTGCAGCGTAGATGTAAAGCAAGGTTGAGACTTAAACCCAGATTCCTGTGCCAGAAGGGCTATTTCTGTTACATTCAGACAGGAGATTGAAGAGTTGCACTTCCCCTGGTGAATCATAAGAACGGCCATCTCCTATGAGAATGCCAGTACTGACTAACAGTGCAGTTCATCAGAACCTGCAGGCCAGGCTGACCCTGTGGGAAATGGCCATGCTATTCAGAGAATACTTCTGGTGGAGAATTTTGGTATTTTCATGACATGTTTCTATTCTAAATGGCATGATATTTTCATTATGTGATCATAATTTCTTTCTGAATGACAAAATTGTAAAAACTAGGTTTTAGAATGAAAAATTCTGGTATTTTATTTTAATTAGGTTTTGACTAAATAATATCAAGTTACTCTTTTTCTGTGACACCTAATTATCCCAAACGCGACATTTTATGTTCTGCATGACACTGTAGAGTGAAAGAATAGAATTACATTAAGTGTCCAAAACACTTTTTGCTTTTGGTACTTCTCATACTTTGGTACTGGAGAGAAAGAGAGGCAAAAACTTTACTGGTCTAAGTGACACCCCTTAACAGTATGACAGATGAAGGTTTATTTCACCTTGGCACATTTTTTTAATAACAGCTTAATATTTAAAACTTCTTTGGAACCGATAACAAGCATTAGAGTATCTTGAATTACAGTCACAGCATTAAACACACTCTTAGATGAACGTTTGAGACAGTGCATAATAAGAATGAATTTGGCTGTCTGAAAAGATGATGTGGTCTACTTTTAATCGTCTTTCAATCACAGTACATGTTCTGTGGACCTGCGGTTTCTTACAGGAAATCCATCAGGCTCTTTTCTCCTCGTGACCTTGAAAGTTAGCCATCTGGTCTTTTTTCTGTGGAATAAAAGAACATGATCTTCAGTTTGTGAATTCGTTTTAGAAATTTTTTAGGTCTCAAAGGGTGTATTCATGGACAATGTTAATTTTTTTTATGATCAAAATATCGGTAAATGTGATTGACAGGGATGACTATGCAGTCATGTAGGGTTTAGTGAACTGTTATGTGAACTCATACTTTATCAGCCACATAACAAAATATATCATAAATCCTTTGTTGTCTGTTGTATTTATGTGAGACATACAATCAAAATCAGCCATTTATTAAGCCTAGAGTAGTTTTCTTTCTACTACCTTATTTTCAGAATGCCTTAAAGAGACTAAAGGAACATGAGCTTTAGCAAGTACGTGTTACTGATAACAAAAATTAATGCATCTTTCTCACCAGCAAAAAAATAGAAATAAATCTGAAGAAATATCCATGAATATTTGCCACAGTTGAGCTGTGCTGAAAAGATCTTGGAAGGGACTGGAGCAAATGACCTGAATCATTTAAAAGGGAATCTTTGCACCAACCTGTAGTTGTCATCACTGAAATGCATGCTGCATTCACCAACAGGAGAAAATATTTTTTCCATATTTAACATATTGCTATATATTGATGGCTATCACACCTAAAGTTTTACACTTCAACTTTGTTAAATTGGTGATGAAATATTACATGTGTAGCCTTGTTTTTAATGGAGGAGGTGTTCTTTTTTATATTAACCGATTCCAGAATACTTCAACTAGCTTGACTATTAAAATCTATCTATAGTAAAGTTCTACTTTTGAAAATAGATCTATAAAGTTTTAACTATGAACACTTCAATTGAGTTAAACTACTTTTATTATAAACCATCCTTTTCTGTTTATATTTTACAGTATATTGTGCGTAATAATTTGACTTTTTTTCAGATACATAACTTCTTTAATGCTTTTGTTAAGTGTATGATGAAAATTTTTAAGTGATTAACAGATGTCTTTCATTTTTGGGTCCAAATCTGAAATGAAAGATAAAAGTGATTTTGAATGCAAAAATGAAAATGAGACCGCACATGTGGAAATCAAGTCGTAGGACAATATAAGTAGACATATCCAACACCTTAGCAGAGTCCCCAGTGTTTTGCAGGCAATCATCTCACCGCCACCTTCAAAAGTCAAGTTTTTAATGTTAATTGGCTGGAGTGTGTATCAACAAACACATGCCAGGATTATTTTTATTAGAAAACACAAGTTAAAATTTGTTTTCATAGAATTCCGCTACTAGACTTTTGAAGAAAAAAAAATCAAACTACAAACAAACATGTTTTCCTGTGACATTACACTATTTTCTTATTCAGTGATAATTGTATGGCAAGTTGATGGTTGTAATCAGTTCCACAGATAAATATTCCAGTGCTTCTTATGAGGCTGTACATTTTAAAGCACCTTTACAGCGTTAACTACATTCTCAAATAATGACTGACATTTTGAGACAAGTGCAAAGTAAATAGTTTCACATTTCAACACCTCTTATGCTTAAGCAATTTGCTTCAAATGACTTAAAAGTTACAAAGTAACTTTTAACCTAAAGGAACAGACATGGTGTTGCAGGTGGCCGTGATAGGAAATAAGCACTGATATCTACATATGAGTTAATTGCTGAATTTTCCTAGAATTTGATGCTGTGACCCTCCCTGTTTATATTGGGCTACAGTCTTTTCTTGTGAACAGCTACTAAAAAGAAAATATTCTCAATAATATTAATAATTAACCTTTTTAACAATGACAGCAGATAAAGTAAATCAAAAGGTGAGATTTAAGGCCCAAAGAGTTCCACTTTGATGCAATGTATGTATTAATAATTCAAATCGTTATTGATGGCTCTTTTTTCCCTGTTTATCTAATGAGTTCTATACAGAACACTGTGGTCTATTAGCAATATATTAAAAATGTTTCATCTAATCTTAGCAGCAGGAATATTTTTCATTACATATAAGAAGACATTACTTCTTGTGCATCAGTGCTTTGCTAATACTAAAGCTGACGTTCTGAAATGTTCCTATATGCTTTAGCTAACTGGATCTGTGATTTCAATGGCATTTTGGCAAAGATCCCTTTGCAGACACAAGGCTCTCTTTGTTCTGGCAAACAAAACGTAGAGAAGGCAATTTTTATAAATGGCTATGTCTACACTAGCAAATAGAATGGTGCAAAAGGTATTGATCTGTAGTAGGGACACAGTGGGTGCTGAGGCTTATTTTCATACTATATGCATTTTATGGAGATTTACTGTGGACTAGCTCTAGTCTGATCCTGTGAACTGAACTGTTAGTTCAAGCTATCTAGGCATGCTTTTGGATCATATCCTTAATTTGAATTGGATCCAAAAAGAGTCCGATGTATTAGCTTCAAGGCAGTTCTTCCAAGGATAGCAAAGTACAATAATTGGGAGTGATATGGAGATCAATTTCTGTAGCTCATACCTTATGGGAAATAAAATATTAATGTAGATTCACCCAAAATGCTGTATAAAACATGAAAATGTATATCTATAGTGAACTATTCTGTCGTTCTAAAATATTTTTTGTGTGTGTATATATATAAAAATATATATATGAAATAGAATGGTGTGTCAGAACCTCAAGTGGTATATGTACATATATGAGTATTGCTTAATTGGATTAATTGTTTCTATCACATCACATTTTGACCCCCTTGGACTACAGACAACTAACTAAAGGATCACCAATCTGTAGCCTATGAAAAATATGTGTGGACAGTCTTTCCAGTTCCATCCTTTCTCTGAGGGCAGTTTTTTGTAAACGACTTTGGAAGTAGGCTTATGAATGTATACCTCCCATTTTAGGGCTTTTTAGTGCCTGATAACTAGGGTAAAGGATTGTATTATTTTTCCTTTCAACACATTATTTTAATAATGTTCCAGATTCAAGAGAAGCTGGTGAGGTTCATTCTCAACCCAAATAGCTGGATAATTGAGCTGGTAGGAGGGAAATGATGGTTCTGTTTGTTTGTTTTCAGAGAATAATATTTAAGCCAATGAGAAACTTTAATGAAACAGTGTAGCAAATAGACAAAGATAAAAATTCCTCATACTTATGCTGAAAGGCAGGAGCTAACAGACATAACAGCCTCTGTGAACTAACATACCTGGGCTAGTTTTGGGCAGCAAATTCTCCGCTGAAAAACAGAAGGAAAAGAAACCCTAACAAACCCCTCCAGGAAAGACAGTCTCTCCAGATATTTCAAGAGAAGAGAAAGATCTGATCACAGAAAAGTTTGAAAGTGAAGAACATTAGCCATTGTGAAGGTGTAAGTAGTGAATACCCTGGAATTACACTTAGCTAAATTAATACTGTTCCAGTGCCTTAGTAATAGGTCAAACAAAATGGTCAAACAAAAAAGTATTCAGAGGATTTTAATGAAAATTGTTAGAAAGATTTGGAGCAGAATACTGGAATCTAATGCAATGAGTTCAGGAAAAAAAATACTGGGTTCACTGAAGTTGTGTTTAATCTACGAGAAATATTTAGGACAAGCTTTTTTAAAGAAAATAGAAATGTGATAAAAGTCCTACTTCGCATTATAACTGTTCTTGGGAAGACAAAGTGCTGCTTCATCCATTCCTTTCTTGTAGTAGAAAAAAAAAGAGAGCACTTCAGGGTCATAGATACTTGGTTCTTATAATTCTCAAACAATGGGTTACTGAAGTGATAACAAATGTATATTTTTATGATCAGGCAAAAGAGTATAATAGAATTATTTTGACCATCTCTGCTACAGATTCTCACTTATTCTCGGTTTATGCTCCTTTTTCAATAGCTACCAAGAAGTGTTCTTGTGAAATGCTAAGAATATTGGCTTCATCTAAAAGCCTTGTAGATCTTGTTTAATTTTTCTAAATGAACTTATATTTTGATATGATTATTCTATCACAAAAGAGTATTGTATTTTTGAGAAGGGATGTTCTTCATATTATTGGTGTCTGATGATATTCATGGAAATAATAGGCATGCCTTTTGTTTGTTTACTTGTAACAGAGCTTAGAGTTATTAGGAATCTGCTTAATGAACATAGCTAGGTGAATGAAAAGGGCTTTGTGTTGCTCAGAAGTCATTGTTGTGATTCAGGAAGGCAAATTTGGATAAAGGCAAGAGAGGATATTTGAGAAAAAACACTGAAATTAAGAGTGTATGTTTGAACGTTACAGTAAAGATGCCCATAATGTAAAATGCATTATTTTCCCTGAATATCAAATCTTAACATGTAGCCTTGGGCTTAAACAAATAGATATTAGTGGATTTGTATTTCGTATTCATACAGAACAACCAAAATACGCTTCCGGTTCATGACCGGGAGCTCACTACTGCAAATAAAATTAACAAAAAAGCTACCAAAGTAGATGGCAATAATGATGGAGAGTCTGTCTCTTGTGTGTAGAATTCTTACCTGATAGCTGAGCCAATCACAGTTCATCACAGATAATGCCTGGTACAGAGCTGTTTGTCAGAATATTTTTTATTTTGTTCTTTTAATTTTATTTTCTTACTACTTTTTACTAAATATAAACAAAAAAGTAGATTATTCTTATCAAAGTGTTTCTCCTCTTTCCCCCTCCTGTTGAAATACTTGTCTCAGGTGTTTCAGTCTTCTCACTGAAAAATAATGCCTGTTTAATTTAATTTCCTGCCAATTTTATATTAACCACAATGGCAGAAATTTAGAACAGTAGAAATATGTGATTTGAATGGGGGAAGAGTTGTGTGGGTTGAAACTATTCATGCAGAATAGCAATTGTTCATTAATATTTTGTTTGTCTTCCAACGAGCTTCCAGCAATTAAGAATGAATAGAAAGAAAAGAATAATGACATGTTTTATCAAAATTCAAGTGCTAAAGAAACACTTTGAATTGATGTGATGAGTTGCTGTATCTCTTCTGCCTATTTTTCAGATCTACCCTATATGTACCTCAGAGCCGCTGTTAGTCTTACAAGCAGCTTGACATTGATTGACTTTCTGAAGCTAACATGAATTATAATATTATTTAGGTTTGACTCATCACCAGTGCTTTTTATGCTCTGGCACAAGCTGAAATACAGAAACTCCATTCAAATAAAAGAAAAACCTTCATTACTATGAGAGTGGCAGAACAGTGGAACAGGCTGCTCAGAGAGGCTGTGAAGTCTCCATTCTTGAAGATATTAAAAACCCAACTGATTATAGCCTTGGGCAAAGTGCTCTGGGTGACCCGACTTTGAGCAGGAGGGTTGGACTACGTGATCTCCAGAGCTGGCTCTTTGACCAACTTAAATCCTAGTGAATAGCTCAAGGTATCACATGTCATTGAAGTGGGAAGTCATCTCATTTGAGAGTTAGGGAAAAATAAGAACCTTACTTCCTGATCTTCCAGGTTTTTGGGTAACACCCAAGATAATGCTGAATGAATTAGGTGAAATATTTAAAACAATATAGCTTGCTTTAGCTTGGTACTCCATTTACGCTAATTTTTTATGCTTCTCAGCATATCAAGTTGCTTCTTGGATTGCATTTTACAGTTGTTTAACATGTTTTCAAAGTCCTGATTCTTTTGAGTTGTAGGTGGTGTGACAACAGGAAGGCCTGATAGAATCTTACTATTTTTATCCAAGTGCTATGTTATTAAGAGAGAAAATTGCCAACTCTTCCTTGTTACTCTTTACTGCAACCATTTTGTATCCAGAATCAGTTGTGAAGTAAGTGGCTGAGAAAGGGTTGATGTTTGCAACCCTAACTCTCAATTAAGAGTAGAAAGGATTCACTGTTCCACCCCACCATTTTAGTCCAAATGCACCAGGGTTTGAACTGACAGTATCTACAAAGTTGATAGCAATTGTTATACAGAAACCATGAAAGAATATAATCCATCAAAAATGTGAAGTATCAGGAAATCAGCAAAACCAGAAATTTTAGGAAATGAAAGAAAAATCCCTCTCATAATGGTGAAAAAGTGTCACAGTTAAGCCTCATGCAGCTACATTATATATTGCTTTTCACCAAGACTATTCACAGTCAGTCCCTAATACCAAGCTCTGAAATTAGGGTTCTTCATGAATTGAAAGTATAATGATTTTACTTTCTAGCTTGGATAGGGAAGAGTTAATTAATACAGGTTAAGCTAAACACTATACCATAGAATAAGTTATTAGGGATCAGTTAATACAGACTGTAAGAAGTGTATGTCTTTGGCATTGCAGTGACTTTTGTTCTGGTGGTGAGGGGAAAAGAAAATATCTGGTTTATGAAATACAGTTGAAACAAGGAAGAAATGATTACCTTTGGGGTATAATGCAAAGGTGTATCTTTGATCCGATCA